>NW_026893972.1:0-246242 GCF_032452875.1 Bos javanicus
TGATCAATGAGCAACCATATACTGGTAACGTGACTGATCATGCAAAGATCACGTAAATGATCATGCACTGATCACGTGATGATCATACTGATCTACGTGACTGATCATGCACTGACCACGTGGCTATCATGCTCTGCTCACGTGGCTGATCATGCAACGATCACGTAGCAACCATGTACTGGTCACGTGACTGATCATGCACTGATCACGTAATTGATCCTGCACTGATCACGTGGCTCATCATGCACTGATCACGTGGCTGATCACACATGTATCACGTGACTGATCATGCACTGATCCCGTTGCTTATCATGCACTGATCACGTGGCTGATCATGCACTGATCACGTGGCTACCATGCACTGATCACGTGGCTGATCATACACTGCTCACGTAACTGATCATGCACTGATCACGTGGCTATCATGCACAGATCACGTGGCTGAACATGCACTGTTCACGTGGCTGATCACACACCTGTCACGTGACATATCATGCACTGATCACGTGGCACTCATGCACTGATCACGTGGCTGATCATACTCTGCTCACGTAACTCATGCACACATCAAGTGGCTATCATGCACTGCTCACGTGGCTCGTCAAGAAATGATCACGTAGCAACCATATACTCGTAACGTGACTGATCATGCAAAGATCACGTAAATGATCATGCACTGTTCACGTGACTGATCATGTACTGATCACGTGACTGATCATGCACTGACCACGTGGCTATCATGCTCTGCTCACGTGGCTGATCATGCAACGATCACGTAGCAACCATGTACTGGTCACGTGACTGATCATGCACTGATCACGTAATTGATCCTGCACTGATCACGTGGCTCATCATGCACTGATCACGTGGCTGATCACACCTGTATCACGTGACTGATCATGCACTGATCCCGTGGCTCTCATGCACTGATCACGTGGCTGTCATGCACTGATCACGTGGATATCATGCACTGATCATGTGGCTGATCACACACGTATCACATGACTGATCATGCACTGATCACGTGCTATCATGCACTGATCACGTGGCTTATCAGGCAATGATCACGTAGCTACCTTGTACTGGTCACGTGACTGATCATGCACTGAGCACGTAATTGATCCTGCACTGATCATGTGGCTGATCATGCACTGATCACGTGGCTGATCATACACTGATCACATAACTGATCATGCACTGATCACGTGACTGATCATGCACTGATCACGTGGCTATCATGCACTGATCACTTGGCTGGACATACACTGATCACGTGCCTGGTCATGCACTGATCACGTGGCTGGTCATGCACTGATCACGTGACTGATCATGCACTGATCTCGTGTCTGATCATGCACTGATCACGTGGGTATCATGCACTGATCACGTGGCTGAACATGCACTGTTCACGTGGCTTATCACACACCTGTCACGTGACATATCATGCACTGATCACGTGGCACTCATGCACTGATCACGTGGCTGATCATACTCTGCTCACGTAACTCATGCACACATCACGTGGCTATCATGCACTGATCACTTGGCTGGACATACACTGATCACGTGCCTGGTCATGCACTGATCACGTGGCTGATCATGCACTGATCACGTGACTGATCATGCACTGATCTCGTGTCTGATCATGCACTGATCACGTGGCTATCATGCATTCCTCACGTGGCTGATCATGCCATGATCACGCAGCTACCATGTACTGGTCACATGACTGATCATGCACCCATCAGGTGACTGATCATGCACTGATCACGTGGCTATCATGCACGGATCACGAGACTGATCATGCACTGTTCACGTCTATATCATGCACTGATCACATGACTGCCCTGCACTGATCACGTGGATGATCATACACCAATCTTGTGACAGATCATGCACTGATCACGTGGCTGATCATGCACTGATACCGTGACTGAGCATGGACTGATCACATGACTATCATGTAGTGATCACGTGACTTAATGGCGCTGATCATGTGACTGATCATGCGCTGATCATGTTTGCTATCATACACTGATCATGTGCCTCTGGAGGCAATAAACAAAGAGCTGAGTAGGCACGAATCAAACAGTCAGCAGGCAATAATCATGGAACACAGGTGTGAGGAATCATGCTGCTCAGCTGGCAATAATCAAGCAGCTGAGCAGGCAGGAATTACGCAGCACAGCTGGCAATTGTCAAGCAGATGACAGGCAGGAATCGTGCAGCTCAGCTGGCAATTGTCAAGCAGATGAGCAGACAGTAATCACGCAGCTCAGCAGGCCCAGATCACGTGACTGAGCATGCACTGTTCACGTGGCTGATCATACACTGATCACGTGATGATCATGCACTGATCACTTGGATATCATGCACTGATCACGTGGCTGATCATACACTGTTCACGTCTCTGACCATGCACTGATCACGTGGCTGATCATACACTGCTCACGTGATGATCATGCACTGATAACTTGGATATCATGCACTGATCACGTGGCTGATCATACACTGTTCACGTGTCTGACCATGCACTGATCACGTGGCTGATCATACACTGCTCACGTAACTGATCATGCACTGATCACGTGGCTATCATGCACTGATCACGTGGCTGAACATGCACTGTTCACGTGGCTGATCACACACCTGTCACGTGACATATCATGCACTGATCACGTGGCACTCATGCACTGATCACGTGGCTGATCATACTCTGCTCACGTAACTCATGCACACATCACGTGGCTATCATGCACTGCACACGTGGCTCGTCATGGAATGATCACGTAGCAACCATATACTGGTAACGTGACTGATCATGCAAAGATCACGTAAATGATCATGCACTGTTCACGTGACTGATCATGTACTGATCACGTGACTGATCATGCACTGACCACGTGGCTATCATGCTCTGCTCACGTGGCTGATCATGCAACGATCACGTAGCAACCATGTACTGGTCACGTGACTGATCATGCACTGATCACGTAATTGATCCTGCACTGATCACGTGGCTCATCATGCACTGATCACGTGGCTGATCACACATGTATCACGTGACTGATCATGCACTGATCACGTGGCTGTCATGCACTGATCACGTGGATATCATGCACTGATCATGTGGCTGATCACACACGTATCACATGACTGATCATGCACTGATCACGTGGCTATCATGCACTGATCACGTGGCTATCATGCACTGATCACGTGGCTTATCAGGCAATGATCACGTAGCTACCTTGTACTGGTCACGTAACTGATCATGCACTGAGCACGTAATTGAACATGCACTGATCATGTGGCTGATCATGCACTGATCACGTGGCTGATCATACACTGATCACGTAACTGATCATGCACTGATCACGTGACTGATCATGCACTGATCACTTGGTTGGACATACACTGATCACGTGCCTGGTCATGCACTGATCACGTGGCTGATCATGCACTGATCACGTGACTGATCATGCACTGATCTCGTGTCTGATCATGCACTGATCACGTGGCTATCATGCACTGCTCACGTGGCTAATCATGCCATGATCACGCACCTACCATGTACTGGTCACATGACTGATCATGCACTGATCACGTGACTGATCATGCAGTGATCACGTGGCTATCATGAACTACTCACGTGGCTGATCATGCAATGATCATGTAGCTACCATGTACAAGTCACGTGAATGATCATACACCCATCAGGTGACTGATCATGCACTGATCACGTGGCTATCATGCACTGATCATGAGACTGATCATGCACTGTTCACGTCTATATCATGCACTGATCACATGACTGCCCGTGCACTGATCACGTGGATGATCATACACTAATCTTGTGACAGATCATGCACTGATCACGTGGCTGATCATGCACTGATACCGTGACTGAGCATGGACTGATCACATGACTATCATGTAGTGATCACGTGACTTAATGGCGCTGATCCTGTGACTGATCATGCGCTGATCATGTTTGCTATCATACACTGATCATGTGCCTCTGGAGGCAATAAACAAAGAGCTGAGTAGGCACGAATCAAACAGTCAGCAGGCAATAATCATGGAACACAGGTGTGAGGAATCATGCTGCTCAGCTGGCAATAATCAAGCAGCTGAGCAGGCAGGAATTACGCAGCACAGCTGGCAATTGTCAAGCAGATGACAGGCAGGAATCGTGCAGCTCAGCTGGCAATTGTCAAGCAGATGAGCAGACAGTAATCACGCAGCTCAGCAGGCCCAGATCACGTGACTGAGCATGCACTGTTCACGTGGCTGATCATACACTGATCACGTGATGATCATGTACTGATCACTTGGATATCATGCACTGATCACGTGGCTGATCATACACTGTTCACGTGTCTGACCATGCACTGATCACGTGGCTGATCATACACTGATCACGTGATGATCATGCACTGATCACGTGGCTATCATGCACTGATCACGTGGCTGAACATGCACTGTTCACGTGGCTGATCACACACCTGTCACGTGAAATATCATGCACTGATCACGTGGCACTCATGCACTGATCACGTGGCTGATCATACTCTGCTCACGTAACTCATGCACACATCACGTGGCTATCATGCACTGCTCACGTGGCTCGTCATGGAATGATCACGTAGCAACCATATACTGGTAACGTGACTGATCATGCAAAGATCACGTAAATGATCATGCACTGTTCACGTGACTGATCATGTACTGATCACGTGACTGATCATGCACTGACCACGTGGCTATCATGCTCTGCTCACGTGGCTGATCATGCAACGATCACGTAGCAACCATGTACTGGTCACGTGACTGATCATGCACTGATCACGTAATTGATCCTGCACTGATCACGTGGCTCATCATGCACTGATCACGTGGCTGATCACACATGTATCACGTGACTGATCATGCACTGTTCCCGTGGCTCTCATGCACTGATCACGTGGCTGTCATGCACTGATCACGTGGATATCATGCACTGATCACGTGGCTGATCACACACGTATCACATGACTGATCATGCACTGATCACGTGGCCATCATGTACTGACCACGTGGCTATCATGCACTGATCATGTGGCTGATCAGGCAATGATCACGTAGCTACCATGTACTGGTCACGTGACTGATCATGCACTGATCACGTAATTGATCATGCACTGATCATGTGGCTGATCATGCACTGATCACGTGGCTGATCATACACTGATCACATAACTGATCATGCACTGATCACGTGGCTATCATGCACTGATCACTTGGCTGGACATACACTGATCACGTGCCTGGTCATGCACTGATCACGTGGCTGATCATGCACTGATCACGTGACTGATCATGCACTGATCTCGTGTCTGATCATGCACTGGTCACGTGGCTATCATGCACTGCTCACGTGGCTGATCATGCCATGATCACGCAGCTACCATGTACTGGTCACATGACTGATCATGCACTGATCACGTGACTGATCATGCAGTGATCACGTGGCTATCATGAACTACTCACGTGGCTGATCATGCAATGATCATGTAGCTACCATGTACAGGTCACGTGAATGATCATACACCCATCAGGTGACTGATCATGCACTGATCACGTGGCTATCATGCACGGATCACGAGACTGGTCATGCACTGTTCACGTCTATATCATGCACTGATCACATGACTGCACGTGCACTGATCACGTGGATGATCATACACTAATCTTGTGACAGATCATGCACTGATCACGTGGCTGATCATGCACTGATACCGTGACTGAGCATGGACTGATCACATGACTATCATGTAGTGATCACGTGACTTAATGGCGCTGATCATGTGACTGATCATGCGCTGATCATGTTTGCTATCATACACTGATCATGTGCCTCTGGAGGCAATAAACAAAGAGCTGAGTAGGCACGAATCAAACAGTCAGCAGGCAATAATCATGGAACACAGGTGTGAGGAATCATGCTGCTCAGCTGGCAATAATCAAGCAGCTGAGCAAGCAGGAATTACGCAGCACAGCTGGCAATTGTCAAGCAGATGACAGGCAGGAATCGTGCAGCTCAGCTGGCAATTGTCAAGCAGATGAGCAGACAGTAATCACGCAGCTCAGCAGGCCCAGATCACGTGACTGAGCATGCACTGTTCACGTGGCTGATCATACACTGATCACGTGATGATCATGCACTGATCACTTGGATATCATGCACTGATCACGTGGCTGATCATACACTGTTCACGTGTCTGACCATGCACTGAGCACGTGGCTGATCATACACTGCTAACGTAACTGATCATGCACTGATCACGTGGCTATCATGCACTGATCACGTGGCTGAACATGCACTGTTCACGTGGCTGATTACACACCTGTCACGTGACATATCATGCACTGATCACGTGGAACTCATGCACTGATCACGTGGCTGATCATACTCTGCTCACGTAACTCATGCACACATCACGTGGCTATCATGCACTGCTCACGTGGCTCGTCATGGAATGATCACGTAGCAACCATATACTGGTAACGTGACTGATCATGCAAAGATCACGTAAATGATCATGCACTGTTCACGTGACTGATCATGTACTGATCACGTGACTGATCATGCACTGACCACGTGGCTATCATGCTCTGCTCACGTGGCTGATCATGCAACGATCACGTAGCAACCATGTACTGGTCACGTGACTGATCCTGCACTGATCACGTAATTGATCCTGCACTGATCACGTGGCTCATCATGCACTGATCACTTGGCTGATCACACATGTATCACGTGACTGATCATGCACTGATCCCGTGGCTCTCATGCACTGATCACGTGGCTGTCATGCACTGATCACGTGGATATCATGCACTGATCACGTGGCTGATCACACACGTATCACATGACTGATCATGCACTGATCACGTGGCTATGATGCACTGATCACGTGGCTATCATGCACTGATCATGTGGCTGATCAGGCAATGATCACGTAGCTACCATGTACTGGTCACGTGACTGATCATGCACTGATCACGTAATTGATCATGCACTGATCATGTGGCTGATCATGCACTGATCACGTGGCTGATCATCACTGATCACATAACTGATCATGCACTGATCACGTGACTGATAATGCACTGATCACGTGGCTATCATGCACTGATCACTTGGGTGGACATACACTGATCACGTGCCTGGTCATGCACTGATCACGTGGCTGATCATGCACTGATCACGTGACTGATCATGCACTGATCTCGTGTCTGATCATGCACTGGTCACGTGGCTATCATGCACTGCTCACGTGGCTGATCATGCCACGATCACGCAGCTACCATGTACTGGTCACATGACTGATCATGCACTGATCACGTGACTGATCATGCAGTGATCACGTGGCTATCATGAACTACTCACGTGGCTGATCATGCAATGATCATGTAGCTACCATGTACAGGTCACGTGAATGATCATACACCCATCAGGTGACTGATCATGCACTGATCACGTGGCTATCATGCACGGATCACGAGACTGATCATGCACTGTTCACGTCTATATCATACACTGATCATGTGCCTCTGGAGGCAATAAACAAAGAGCTGAGTAGGCACGAATCAAACAGTCAGCAGGCAATAATCATGGAACTCAGCTGTGAGGAATCATGCTGCTCAGCTGGCAATAGTCAAGCAGCTGAGCAGGCAGGAATTACGCAGCACAGCTGGCAATTGTCAAGCAGATGACAGGCAGGAATCGTGCAGCTCAGCTGGCAATTGTCAAGCAGATGAGCAGACAGTAATCACGCAGCTCAGCAGGCCCAGATCACGTGACTGAGCATGCACTGTTCACGTGGCTGATCATACACTGATCACGTGATGATCATGCACTGATCACTTGGATATCATGCACTGATCACGTGGCTGATCATACACTGTTCACGTGTCTGACCATGCACTGATCACGTGGCTGATCATACACTGCTCACGTAACTGATCATGCACTGATCACGTGGCTATCATGCACTGATCACATGGCTGAACATGCACTGTTCACGTGGCTGATCACACACCTGTCACGTGACATATCATGCACTGATCACGTGGCACTCATGCACTGATCACGTGGCTGATCATACTCTGCTCACGTAACTCATGCACACATCACGTGGCTATCATGCACTGCTCACGTGGCTCGTCATGGAATGATCACGTAGCAACCATATACTGGTAACGTGACTGATCATGCAAAGATCACGTAAATGATCATGCACTGTTCACGTGACTGATCATGTACTGATCACGTGACTGATCATGCACTGACCACGTGGCTATCATTCTCTGCTCACGTGGCTGATCATGCAACGATCACGTAGCAACCATGTACTGGTCACGTGACTGATCATGCACTCATCACGTAATTGATCCTGCACTGATCACGTGGCTCATCATGCACTGATCACGTGGCTGATCACACATGTATCACGTGACTGATCATGCACTGATCCCGTGGCTCTCATGCACTGATCACGTGGCTGTCATGCACTGATCACGTGGATATCATGCACTGATCATGTGGCTGATCACACACGTATCACATGACTGATCATGCACTGATCACGTGGCTATCATGCACTGATCACGTGGCTATCATGCACTGATCACGTGGCTGATCAGGCAATGATCACGTAGCTACCATGTACTGGTCACGTAACTGATCATGCACTGAGCACGTAATTGATCATGCACTGATCATGTGGCTGATCATGCACTGATCACGTGGCTGATCATACACTGATCACATAACTGATCATGCACTGATCACGTGACTGATCATGCACTGATCACGTGGCTATCATGCACTGATCACTTGGCTGGACATACACTGATCACGTGCCTGGTCATGCACTGATCACGTGGCTGATCATGCACTGATCACGTGACTGATCATGCACTGATCTCGTGTCTGATCATGCACTGATCACGTGGCTATCATGCCCTGATCACGTGGCTATCATGCACTGATCACGTGGCTATCATGCACTGATCACTTGGCTTATCAGGCAATGATCACGTAGCTACCATGTACTGGTCACGTAACTGATCATGCACTGAGCACGTAATTGATCATGCACTGATCATGTGGCTGATCATGCACTGATCACGTGGCTGATCATACACTGATCACATAACTGATCATGCACTGATCACGTGCCTGGTCATGCACTGATCACGTGGCTGATCATGCACTGATCACGTGACTGATCATGCACTGATCTCGTGTCTGATCATGCACTGATCACGTGGCTATCATGCACTGCTCACGTGGCTGAGCATGCCATGATCTCGCAGCTACCATGTACTGGTCACATGACTGATCATGCACTGATCACGTGACTGATCATGCAGTGATCACGTGGCTATCATGAACTACTCACGTGGCTGATCATGCAATGATCATGTAGCTACCATGTACAGGTCACGTGAATGATCATACACCCATCAGGTGACTGATCATGCACTGATCACGTGGCTATCATGCACTGATCACGAGACTGATCATGCACTGTTCACGTCTATATCATGCACTGATCACATGACTGCCCGTGCACTGATCACGTGGATGATCATACACTAATCTTGTGACAGATCATGCACTGATCACGTGGCTGATCATGCACTGATACCGTGACTGAGCATGGACTGATCACATGACTATCATGTAGTGATCACGTGACTCAATGGCGCTGATCATGTGACTGATCATGTGCTGATCATGTTTGCTATCATACACTGATCATGTGCCTCTGGAGGCAATAAACAAAGAGCTGAGTAGGCACGAATCAAACAGTCAGCAGGCAATAATCATGGAACTCAGCTGTGAGGAATCATGCTGCTCAGCTGGCAATAATCAAGCAGCTGAACAGGCAGGAATTATGCAGCACAGCTGGCAACTGTCAAGCAGATGACAGGCAGGAATCGTGCAGCTCAGCTGGCAATTGTCAAGCAGATGAGCAGACAGTAATCACGCAGCTCAGCAGGCCCAGATCACGTGACTGAGCATGCACTGTTCACGTGGCTGATCATACACTGATTACGTGATGATCATGCACTGATCACTTGGATATCATGCACTGATCACGTGGCTGATCATACACTGTTCACGTGTCTGACCATGCACTGATCACGTGGCTGATCATACACTGCTCACGTAACTGATCATGCACTGATCACGTGGCTATCATGCACTGATCACGTGGCTGAACATGCACTGTTCACGTGGCTGATCACACACCTGTCACGTGAAATATCATGCACTGATCACGTGGCACTCATGCACTGATCACGTGGCTGATCATACTCTGCTCACGTAACTCATGCACACATCACGTGGCTATCATGCACTGCTCACGTGGCTCGTCATGGAATGATCACGTAGCAACCATATACTGGTAACGTGACTGATCATGCAAAGATCACGTAAATGATCATGCACTGTTCACGTGACTGATCATGTACTGATCACGTGACTGATCATGCACTGACCACGTGGCTATCATGCTCTGCTCACGTGGCTGATCATGCAACGATCACGTAGCAACCATGTACTGGTCACGTGACTGATCATGCACTGATCACGTAATTGATCCTGCACTGATCACGTGGCTCATCATGCACTGATCACGTGGCTGATCACACATGTATCACGTGACTGATCATGCACTGATCCCGTGGCTCTCATGCACTGATCACGTGGCTGTCATGCACTGATCACGTGGCTATCATGCACTGATCACGTGGCTGATCACACACGTATCACATGACTGATCATGCACTGATCACGTGGCTATCATGCACTGATCACGTGGCTATCATGCACTGATCATGTGGCTGATCAGGCAATGATCACGTAGCTACCATGTACTGGTCACGTGACTGATCATGCACTGATCACGTAATTGATCATGCACTGATCATGTGGCTGATCATGCACTGATCACGTGGCTGATCATACACTGATCACATAACTGATCATGCACTGATCACGTGACTGATAATGCACTGATCACGTGGCTATCATGCACTGATCACTTGGGTGGACATACACTGATCACGTGCCTGGTCATGCACTGATCACGTGGCTGATCATGCACTGATCACTTGACTGATCATGCACTGATCTCGTGTCTGATCATGCACTGGTCACGTGGCTATCATGCACTGCTCACGTGGCTGATCATGCCACGATCACGCAGCTACCATGTACTGGTCACATGACTGATCATGCACTGATCACGTGACTGATCATGCAGTGATCACGTGGCTATCATGAACTACTCACGTGGCTGATCATGCAATGATCATGTAGCTACCATGTACAGGTCACGTGAATGATCATACACCCATCAGGTGACTGATCATGCACTGATCACGTGGCTATCATGCACTGATCACGAGACTGATCATGCACTGTTCACGTTTATATCATGCACTGATCACATGACTGCCCGTGCACTGATCCCGTGGATGATCATACACTAATCTTGTGACAGATCATGCACTGATCACGTGGCTGATCATGCACTGATACCGTGACTGAGCATGGACTTATCACATGACTGTCATGTAGTGATCACGTGACTTAATGGCGCTGATCATGTGACTGATCATGCGCTGATCATGTTTGCTATCATACACTGATCATGTGCCTCTGGAGGCAATAAACAAAGAGCTGAGTAGGCACGAATCAAACAGTCAGCAGGCAATAATCATGGAACACAGGTGTGAGGAATCATGCTGCTCAGCTGGCGATAATCAAGCAGCTGAGCAGGCAGGAATTACGCAGCACAGCTGGCAATTGTCAAGCAGATGACAGGCAGGAATCGTGCAGCTCAGCTGGCAATTGTCAAGCAGATGAGCAGACAGTAATCACGCAGCTCAGCAGGCCCAGATCACGTGAATGAGCATGCACTGTTCACGTGGCTGATCATACACTGATCACGTGATGATCATGCACTGATCACTTGGATATCATGCACTGATCACGTGGCTGATCATACACTGTTCACGTGTCTGACCATGCACTGATCACGTGGCTGATCATACACTGCTCACGTAACTGATCATGCACTGATCACGTGGCTATCATGCACTGATCACGTGGCTGAACATGCACTGTTCACGTGGCTGATCACACACCTGTCACGTGACATATCATGCACTGATCACGTGGCACTCATGCACTGATCACGTGGCTGATCATACTCTGCTCACGTAACTCATGCACACATCACGTGGCTATCATGCACTGCTCACGTGGCTCGTCATGGAATGATCACGTAGCAACCATATACTGGTAACGTGACTGATCATGCAAAGATCACGTAAATGATCATGCACTGTTCACGTGACTGATCATGTACTGATCACGTGACTGATCATGCACTGACCACGTGGCTATCATTCTCTGCTCACGTGGCTGATCATGCAACGATCACGTAGCAACCATGTACTGGTCACGTGACTCATCATGCACTCATCACGTAATTGATCCTGCACTGATCACGTGGCTCATCATGCACTGATCACGTGGCTGATCACACATGTATCACGTGACTGATCATGCACTGATCCCGTGGCTCTCATGCACTGATCACGTGGCTGTCATGCACTGATCACGTGGATATCATGCACTGATCATGTGGCTGATCACACACGTATCACATGACTGATCATGCACTGATCACGTGGCTATCATGCACTGATCACGTGGCTATCATGCACTGATCACGTGGCTGATCAGGCAATGATCACGTAGCTACCATGTACTGGTCACGTAACTGATCATGCACTGAGCACGTAATTGATCATGCACTGATCATGTGGCTGATCATGCACTGATCACGTGGCTGATCATACACTGATCACATAACTGATCATGCACTGATCACGTGACTGATCATGCACTGATCACGTGGCTATCATGCACTGATCACTTGGCTGGACATACACTGATCACGTGCCTGGTCATGCACTGATCACGTGGCTGATCATGCACTGATCACGTGACTGATCATGCACTGATCTCGTGTCTGATCATGCACTGATCACGTGGCTATCATGCCCTGATCACGTGGCTATCATGCACTGATCACGTGGCTATCATGCACTGATCACTTGGCTTATCAGGCAATGATCACGTAGCTACCATGTACTGGTCACGTAACTGATCATGCACTGAGCACGTAATTGATCATGCACTGATCATGTGGCTGATCATGCACTGATCACGTGGCTGATCATACACTGAACACATAACTGATCATGCACTGATCACGTGCCTGGTCAAGCACTGTTCACGTGGCTGATCATGCACTGATCACGTGACTGATCATGCACTGATCTCGTGTCTGATCATGCACTGATCACGTGGCTATCATGCACTGCTCACGTGGCTGAGCATGCCATGATCTCGCAGCTACCATGTACTGGTCACATGACTGATCATGCACTGATCACGTGACTGATCATGCAGTGATCACGTGGCTATCATGAACTACTCACGTGGCTGATCATGCAATGATCATGTAGCTACCATGTACAGGTCACGTGAATGATCATACACCCATCAGGTGACTGATCATGCACTGATCACGTGGCTATCATGCACTGATCACGAGACTGATCATGCACTGTTCACGTCTATATCATGCACTGATCACATGACTGCCCGTGCACTGATCACGTGGATGATCATACACTAATCTTGTGACAGATCATGCACTGATCACGTGGCTGATCATGCACTGATACCGTGACTGAGCATGGACTGATCACATGACTATCATGTAGTGATCACGTGACTTAATGGCGCTGATCATGTGACTGATCATGCGCTGATCATGTTTGCTATCATACACTGATCATGTGCCTCTGGAGGCAATAAACAAAGAGCTGAGTAGGCACGAATCAAACAGTCAGCAGGCAATAATCATGGAACTCAGGTGTGAGGAATCATGCTGCTCAGCTGGCAATAATCAAGCAGCTGAACAGGCAGGAATTATGCAGCACAGCTGGCAACTGTCAAGCAGATGACAGGCAGGAATCGTGCAGCTCAGCTGGCAATTGTCAAGCAGATGAGCAGACAGTAATCACGCAGCTCAGCAGGCCCAGATCACGTGACTGAGCATGCACTGTTCACGTGGCTGATCATACACTGATCACGTGATGATCATGCACTGATCACTTGGATATCATGCACTGATCACGTGGCTGATCATACACTGTTCACGTGTCTGACCATGCACTGATCACGTGGCTGATCATACACTGCTCACGTAACTGATCATGCACTGATCACGTGGCTATCATGCACTGATCACGTGGCTGAACATGCACTGTTCACGTGGCTGATCACACACCTGTCACGTGACATATCATGCACTGATCACGTGGCACTCATGCACTGATCACGTGGCTGATCATACTCTGCTCACGTAACTCATGCACACATCACGTGGCTATCATGCACTGCTCACGTGGCTCGTCATGGAATGATCACGTAGCAACCATATACTGGTAACGTGACTGATCATGCAAAGATCACGTAAATGATCATGCACTCTTCACGTGACTGATCATGTACTGATCACGTGACTGATCATGCACTGACCACGTGGCTATCATGCTCTGCTCACGTGGCTGATCATGCAACGATCACGTAGCAACCATGTACTGGTCACGTGACTGATCATGCACTGATCACGTAATTGATCCTGCACTGATCACGTGGCTCATCATGCACTGATCACGTGGCTGATCACACATGTATCACGTGACTGATCATGCACTGATCCCGTGGCTCTCATGCACTGATCACGTGGCTGTCATGCACTGATCACGTGGATATCATGCACTGATCACGTGGCTGATCACACACGTATCACATGACTGATCATGCACTGATCACGTGGCTATCATGCACTGATCACGTGGCTATCATGCACTGATCATGTGGCTGATCAGGCAATGATCACGTAGCTACCATGTACTGGTCACGTGACTGATCATGCACTGATCACGTAATTGATCATGCACTGATCATGTGGCTGATCATGCACTGATCACGTGGCTGATCATACACTGATCACATAACTGATCATGCACTGATCACGTGACTGATCATGCACTGATCACGTGGCTTTCATGCACTGATCACTTGGGTGGACATACACTGATCACGTGCCTGGTCATGCACTGATCACGTGGCTGATCATGCACTGATCACTTGACTGATCATGCACTGATCTCGTGTCTGATCATGCACTGGTCACGTGGCTATCATGCACTGCTCACGTGGCTGATCATGCCACGATCACGCAGCTACCATGTACTGGTCACATGACTGATCATGCACTGATCACGTGACTGATCATGCAGTGATCACGTGGCTATCATGAACTACTCACGTGGCTGATCATGCAATGATCATGTAGCTACCATGTACAGGTCACGTGAATGATCATACACCCATCAGGTGACTGATCATGCACTGATCACGTGGCTATCATGCACGGATCACGAGACTGATCATGCACTGTTCACGTCTATATCATGCACTGATCACATGACTGCCCGTGCACTGATCCCGTGGATGATCATACACTAATCTTGTGACAGATCATGCACTGATCACGTGGCTGATCATGCACTGATACCGTGACTGAGCATGGACTTATCACATGACTATCATGTAGTGATCACGTGACTTAATGGCGCTGATCATGTGACTGATCATGCGCTGATCATGTTTGCTATCATACACTGATCATGTGCCTCTTGAGGCAATAAACAAAGAGCTGAGTAGGCACGAATCAAACAGTCAGCAGGCAATAATCATGGAACACAGGTGTGAGGAATCATGCTGCTCAGCTGGCGATAATCAAGCAGCTGAGCAGGCAGGAATTACGCAGCACAGCTGGCAATTGTCAAGCAGATGACAGGCAGGAATAGTGCAGCTCAGCTGGCAATTGTCAAGCAGATGAGCAGACAGTAATCACGCAGCTCAGCAGGCCCAGATCACGTGAATGAGCATGCACTGTTCACGTGGCTGATCATACACTGATCACGTGATGATCATGCACTGATCACTTGGATATCATGCACTGATCACGTGGCTGATCATACACTGTTCACGTGTCTGACCATGCACTGATCACGTGGCTGATCATACACTGCTCACGTAACTGATCATGCACTGATCACGTGGCTATCATGCACTGATCACGTGGCTGAACATGCACTGTTCACGTGGCTGATCACACACCTGTCACGTGACATATCATGCACTGATCACGTGGCACTCATGCACTGATCACGTGGCTGATCATACTCTGCTCACGTAACTCATGCACACATCACGTGGCTATCATGCACTGCTCACGTGGCTCGTCATGGAATGATCACGTAGCAACCATATACTGGTAACGTGACTGATCATGCAAAGATCACGTAAATGATCATGCACTGTTCACGTGACTGATCATGTACTGATCACGTGACTGATCATGCACTGACCACGTGGCTATCATGCTCTGCTCACGTGGCTGATCATGCAACGATCACGTAGCAACCATGTACTGGTCACGTGACTCATCATGCACTGATCACGTAATTGATCCTGCACTGATCACGTGGCTCATCATGCACTGATCACGTGGCTGATCACACATGTATCACGTGACTGATCATGCACTGATCCCGTGGCTCTCATGCACTGATCACGTGGCTGTCATGCACTGATCACGTGGATATCATGCACTGATCATGTGGCTGATCACACACGTATCACATGACTGATCATGCACTGAACACGTGGCTATCATGCACTGATCACGTGGCTATCATGCACTGATCACGTGGCTGATCAGGCAATGATCACGTAGCTACCATGTACTGGTCACGTAACTGATCATGCACTGAGCACGTAATTGATCATGCACTGATCATGTGGCTGATCATGCACTGATCACGTGGCTGATCATACACTGATCACATAACTGATCATGCACTGATCACGTGACTGATCATGCACTGATCACGTGGCTATCATGCACTGATCACTTGGCTGGACATACACTGATCACGTGCCTGGTCATGCACTGATCACGTGCCTGGTCATGCACTGATCTCGTGTCTGATCATGCACTGATCACGTGGCTATCATGCCCTGATCACGTGGCTATCATGCACTGATCACGTGGCTATCATGCACTGATCACTTGGCTTATCAGGCAATGATCACGTAGCTACCATGTACTGGTCACGTAACTGATCATGCACTGAGCACGTAATTGATCATGCACTGATCATGTGGCTGATCATGCACTGATCACGTGGCTGATCATATACTGATCACATAACTGATCATGCACTGATCACGTGCCTGGTCATGCACTGTTCACGTGGCTGATCATGCACTGATCACGTGACTGATCATGCACTGATCTCGTGTCTGATCATGCACTGATCACGTGGCTATCATGCACTGCTCACGTGGCTGAGCATGCCATGATCTCGCAGCTACCATGTACTGGTCACATGACTGATCATGCACTGATCACGTGACTGATCATGCACTGATCACGTGGCTATCATGCACTGCTCACGTGGCTGATCATGCAATGATCATGTAGCTACCATGTACAGGTCACGTGAATGATCATACACCCATCAGGTGACTGATCATGCACTGATCACGTGGCTATCATGCACTGATCACGAGACTGATCATGCACTGTTCACGTCTATATCATGCACTGATCACATGACTGCCCGTGCACTGATCACGTGGATGATCATACACTAATCTTGTGACAGATCATGCACTGATCACGTGGCTGATCATGCACTGATACCGTGACTGAGCATGGACTGATCACATGACTATCATGTAGTGATCACGTGACTTAATGGCGCTGATCATGTGACTGATCATGCGCTGATCATGTTTGCTATCATACACTGATCATGTGCCTCTGGAGGCAATAAACAAAGAGCTGAGTAGGCACGAATCAAACAGTCAGCAGGCAATAATCATGGAACTCAGGTGTGAGGAATCATGCTGCTCAGCTGGCAATAATCAAGCAGCTGAGCAGGCAGGAATTATGCAGCACAGCTGGCAATTGTCAAGCAGATGACAGGCAGGAATCGTGCAGCTCAGCTGGCAATTGTCAAGCAGATGAGCAGACAGTAATCACGCAGCTCAGCAGGCCCAGATCACGTGACTGAGCATGCACTGTTCACGTGGCTGATCATACACTGATCACGTGATGATCATGCACTGATCACTTGGATATCATGCACTGATCACGTGGCTGATCATACACTGTTCACGTGTCTGACCATGCACTGATCACGTGGCTGATCATACACTGCTCACGTAACTGATCATGCACTGATCACGTGGCTATCATGCACTGATCACGTGGCTGATCATGCACTGTTCACGTGGCTGATCACACACCTGTCACGTGACATATCATGCACTGATCACGTGGCACTCATGCACTGATCACGTGGCTGATCATACTCTGCTCACGTAACTCATGCACACATCACGTGGCTATCATGCACTGCTCACGTGGCTCGTCATGGAATGATCACGTAGCAACCATATACTGGTCACGTGACTGATCATGCAAAGATCACGTAAATGATCATGCACTGTTCACGTGACTGATCATGTACTGATCACGTGACTGATCATGCACTGATCACGTGGCTATCATGCTCTGCTCACGTGGCTGATCATGCAACGATCACGTAGCAACCATGTACTGGTCACGTGACTGATCATGCACTGATCACGTAATTGATCCTGCACTGATCACGTGGCTCATCATGCACTGATCACGTGGCTGATCACACATGATCACGTGACTGATCATGCACTGATCACGTGGCTCTCATGCACTGATCACGTGGCTGTCATGCACTGATCACGTGGATATCATGCACTGATCACGTGGCTGATCACACACGTATCACATGACTGATCATGCACTGATCACGTGGCTATCATGCACTGATCACGTGGCTATCATGCACTGATCACGTGGCTGATCATGCACTGATCACGTACTACCATGTACTGGTCACGTGACTGATCATGCACTGATCACGTAATTGATCATGCACTGATCACGTGGCTGATCATGCACTGATCACGTGGCTGATCATACACTGATCACATGACTGATCATGCACTGATCACGTGACTGATCATGCACTGATCACGTGGCTGATCATGCACTGATCACGTGGCTGATCATGCACTGATCACGTGACTGATCATGCACTGATCACGTGGCTGATCATGCACTGATCACGTGGCTATCATGCACTGATCACGTGGCTGATCATGCATGATCACGCAGCTATCATGTACTGATCACGTGACTGATCATGCACTGATCACGTGACTGATCATGCACTGATCACGTGGCTCATGCACTGATCACGTGGCTGATCATGCACTGATCACGTGGATATCATGCACTGATCACGTGGCTGATCACACACGTATCACATGACTGATCATGCACTGATCACGTGGCTATCATGCACTGATCACGTGGCTATCATGCACTGATCACGTGGCTGATCATGCAATGATCACGTAGCTACCATGTACTGGTCACGTGACTGATCATGCACTGATCACATAACTGATCATGCACTGATCACGTGACTGATCATGCACTGATCACGTGGCTATCATGCACTGATCACTTGGCTGGACATACACTTATCACGTGCCTGGTCATGCACTGATCACGTGGCTGATCATGCACTGATCACTTTACTGATCATGCACTGATCTCGTGTCTGATCATGCACTGATCACGTGGCTATCATGCACTGCTCACGTGCCTGATCATGCCATGATCACGCAGCTACCATGTACTGGTCACATGACTGATCATGCACTGATCACGTGACTGATCATGCAGTGATCACGTGGCTATCATGAACTACTCACATGGTTGATCATGCAATGATCATGTAGCTACCATGTACAGGTCACGTGAATGATCATACACCCATCAGGTGACTGATCATGCACTGATCACGTGGCTATCATGCACTGATCACGAGACTGATCATGCACTGTTCACGTCTATATCATGCACTGATCACATGACTGCCCGTGCACTGATCACGTGGATGATCATACACTAATCTTGTGACAGATCATGCACTGATCACGTGGCTGATCATGCACTGATACCGTGACTGAGCATGGACTGATCACATGACTATCAGGTAGTGATCACGTGACTTAATGGCGCTGATCATGTGACTGATCATGCGCTGATCATGTTTGCTATCATACACTGATCATGTGCCTCTGGAGGCAATAAACAAAGAGCTGAGTAGGCACGAATCAAACAGTCAGCAGGCAATAATCATGGAACTCAGGTGTGAGGAATCATGCTGCTCAGCTGGCAATAATCAAGCAGCTGAGCAGGCAGGAATTATGCAGCACAGCTGGCAATTGTCAAGCAGATGACAGGCAGGAATCGTGCAGCTCAGCTGGCAATTGTCAAGCAGATGAGCAGACAGTAATCACGCAGCTCAGCAGGCCCAGATCACGTGACTGAGCATGCACTGTTCACGTGGCTGATCATACACTGATCACGTGATGATCATGCACTGATCACTTGGATATCATGCACTGATCACGTGGCTGATCATACACTGTTCACGTGTCTGACCATGCACTGATCACGTGGCTGATCATACACTGCTCACGTAACTGATCATGCACTGATCACGTGGCTATCATGCACTGATCACGTGGCTGAACATGCACTGTTCACGTGGCTGATCACACACCTGTCACGTGACATATCATGCACTGATCACGTGGCACTCATGCACTGATCACGTGGCTGATCATACTCTGCTCACGTAACTCATGCACACATCACGTGGCTATCATGCACTGCTCACGTGGCTCGTCATGGAATGATCACGTAGCAACCATATACTGGTAACGTGACTGATCATGCAAAGATCACGTAAATGATCATGCACTGTTCACGTGACTGATCATGTACTGATCACGTGACTGATCATGCACTGACCACGTGGCTATCATGCTCTGCTCACGTGGCTGATCATGCAACGATCACGTAGCAACCATGTACTGGTCACGTGACTGATCATGCACTGATCACGTAATTGATCCTGCACTGATCACGTGGCTCATCATGCACTGATCACGTGGCTGATCACACATGTATCACGTGACTGATCATGCACTGATCCCGTGGCTCTCATGCACTGATCACGTGGCTGTCATGCACTGATCACGTGGATATCATGCACTGATCACGTGGCTGAACACACACGTATCACATGACTGATCATGCACTGATCACGTGGCTATCATGCACTGATCACGTGGCTATCATGCACTGATCACGTGGCTGATCAGGCAATGATCACGTAGCTACCATGTACTGGTCACGTGACTGATCATGCACTGATCACGTAATTGATCATGCACTGATCATGTGGCTGATCATGCACTGATCACGTGGCTGATCATACACTGATCACATAACTGATCATGCACTGATCACGTGACTGATCATGCACTGATCACGTGGCTATCATGCACTGATCACGTGGCTGATCATGCACTGATGTGGCTACCATGCACTGGTCACGTGACTGATCATGCACTGATCACGTAATTGATCATGCACTGATCACGTGGCTGATCATGCACTGATCACGTGGCTGATCATGCACTGATCACGTGACTGATCATGCACTGATCACGTGCCTGATCATGCACTGATCACGTGGCTGATCATGCACTGATCACGTGACTGATCATGCACTGATCACGTGTCTGATCATGCACTGATCACGTGGCTATCATGCACTGCTCAC
The DNA here is from genome assembly GCF_032452875.1 of Bos javanicus. NCBI lineage: Eukaryota > Metazoa > Chordata > Mammalia > Artiodactyla > Bovidae > Bos > Bos javanicus. The sequence goes on from NW_026893972.1 coordinate 21,982, forward strand.
GTGGCTGATCATGCCATGATCACGCAGCTACCATGTACTGGTCACATGACTGATCATGCACTGATCACGTGACTGATCATGCAGTGATCACGTGGCTATCATGAACTACTCACGTGGCTGATCATGCAATGATCATGTAGCTACCATGTACAGGTCACGTGAATGATCATACACCCATCAGGTGACTGATCATGCACTGATCACGTGGCTATCATGCACTGATCACGACTGATCATGCACTGTTCACGTCTATATCATGCACTGATCACATGACTGCCCGTGCACTGATCACGTGGATGATCATACACTAATCTTGTGACAGATCATGCACTGATCACGTGGCTGATCATGCACTGATACCGTGACTGAGCATGGACTGATCACATGACTATCATGTAGTGATCACGTGACTTAATGGCGCTGATCATGTGACTGATCATGCGCTGATCATGTTTGCTATCATACACTGATCATGTGCCTCTGGAGGCAATAAACAAAGAGCTGAGTAGGCACGAATCAAACAGTCAGCAGGCAATAATCATGGAACTCAGGTGTGAGGAATCATGCTGCTCAGCTGGCAATAATCAAGCAGCTGAGCAGGCAGGAATTACGCAGCACAGCTGGCAATTGTCAAGCAGATGACAGGCAGGAATCGTGCAGCTCAGCTGGCAATTGTCAAGCAGATGAGCAGACAGTAATCACGCAGCTCAGCAGGCCCAGATCACGTGACTGAGCATGCACTGTTCACGTGGCTGATCATACACTGATCACGTGATGATCATGCACTGATCACTTGGATATCATGCACTGATCACGTGGCTGATCATACACTGTTCACGTGTCTGACCATGCACTGATCACGTGGCTGATCATACACTGCTCACGTAACTGATCATGCACTGATCACGTGGCTATCATGCACTGATCACGTGGCTGAACATGCACTGTTCACGTGGCTGATCACACACTGTCACGTGACATATCATGCACTGATCACGTGGCACTCATGCACTGATCACGTGGCTGATCATACTCTGCTCACGTAACTCATGCACACATCACGTGGCTATCATGCACTGCTCACGTGGCTCGTCATGGAATGATCACGTAGCAACCATATACTGGTCACGTGACTGATCATGCAAAGATCACGTAAATGATCATGCACTGTTCACGTGACTGATCATGTACTGATCACGTGACTGATCATGCACTGATCACGTGGCTATCATGCTCTGCTCACGTGGCTGATCATGCAACGATCACGTAGCAACCATGTACTGGTCACGTGACTGATCATGCACTGATCACGTAATTGATCCTGCACTGATCACGTGGCTCATCATGCACTGATCACGTGGCTGATCACACATGTATCACGTGACTGATCATGCACTGATCACGTGGCTCTCATGCACTGATCACGTGGCTGTCATGCACTGATCACGTGGATATCATGCACTGATCACGTGGCTGATCACACACGTATCACATGACTGATCATGCACTGATCACGTGGCTATCATGCACTGATCACGTGGCTATCATGCACTGATCACGTGGCTGATCATGCAATGATCACGTAGCTACCATGTACTGGTCACGTGACTGATCATGCACTGATCACGTAACTGATCATGCACTGATCACGTGGCTGATCATGCACTGATCACGTGGCTGATCATGCACTGATCACGTAACTGATCATGCACTGATCACGTGACTGATCATGCACTGATCACGTGGCTGATCATGCACTGATCACGTGGCTGATCATGCACTGATCACGTGACTGATCATGCACTGATCACGTGACTGATCATGCACTGATCACGTGGCTATCATGCACTGATCACGTGGCTGATCATGCATGATCACGAGCTATCATGCACTGATCACATGACTGATCATGCACTGATCACGTGACTGATCATGCACTGATCACGTGGCTCATGCACTGATCACGTGGCATCATGCACTGATCACGTGGATATCATGCACTGATCACGTGGCTGATCACACACTGATCACATGACTGATCATGCACTGATCACGTGGCTATCATGCACTGATCACGTGGCTATCATGCACTGATCACGTGGCTGATCATGCACTGATCACGTAGCTATCATGCACTGATCACGTGACTGATCATGCACTGATCACGTAACTGATCATGCACTGATCACGTGACTGATCATGCACTGATCACGTGGCTATCATGCACTGATCACGTGACTGACATGCACTGATCACGTGCCTGGTCATGCACTGATCACGTGGCTGATCATGCACTGATCACGTGACTGATCATGCACTGATCTCGTGTCTGATCATGCACTGATCACGTGGCTATCATGCACTGCTCACGTGGCTGATCATGCCATGATCACGCAGCTACCATGTACTGGTCACATGACTGATCATGCACTGATCACGTGACTGATCATGCAGTGATCACGTGGCTATCATGAACTACTCACGTGGCTGATCATGCAATGATCATGTAGCTACCATGTACAGGTCACGTGAATGATCATACACCCATCAGGTGACTGATCATGCACTGATCACGTGGCTATCATGCACTGATCACGAGACTGATCATGCACTGTTCACGTCTATATCATGCACTGATCACATGACTGCCCATGCACTGATCACGTGGATGATCATACACTAATCTTGTGACAGATCATGCACTGATCACGTGGCTGATCATGCACTGATACCGTGACTGAGCATGGACTGATCACATGACTATCATGTAGTGATCACGTGACTTAATGGCGCTGATCATGTGACTGATCATGCGCTGATCATGTTTGCTATCATACACTGATCATGTGCCTCTGGAGGCAATAAACAAAGAGCTGAGTAGGCACGAATCAAACAGTCAGCAGGCAATAATCATGGAACTCAGGTGTGAGGAATCATGCTGCTCAGCTGGCAATAATCAAGCAGCTGAGCAGGCAGGAATTACGCAGCACAGCTGGCAATTGTCAAGCAGATGACAGGCAGGAATCGTGCAGCTCAGCTGGCAATTGTCAAGCAGATGAGCAGACAGTAATCACGCAGCTCAGCAGGCCCAGATCACGTGACTGAGCATGCACTGTTCACGTGGCTGATCATACACTGATCACGTGATGATCATGCACTGATCACTTGGATATCATGCACTGATCACGTGGCTGATCATACACTGTTCACGTGTCTGACCATGCACTGATCACGTGGCTGATCATACACTGCTCACGTAACTGATCATGCACTGATCACGTGGCTATCATGCACTGATCACGTGGCTGAACATGCACTGTTCACGTGGCTGATCACACACCTGTCACGTGACATATCATGCACTGATCACGTGGCACTCATGCACTGATCACGTGGCTGATCATACTCTGCTCACGTAACTCATGCACACATCACGTGGCTATCATGCACTGCTCACGTGGCTCGTCATGGAATGATCACGTAGCAACCATATACTGGTAACGTGACTGATCATGCAAAGATCACGTAAATGATCATGCACTGTTCACGTGACTGATCATGTACTGATCACGTGACTGATCATGCACTGATCACGTGGCTATCATGCTCTGCTCACGTGGCTGATCATGCAACGATCACGTAGCAACCATGTACTGGTCACGTGACTGATCATGCACTGATCACGTAATTGATCATGCACTGATCACGTGGCTCATCATGCACTGATCACGTGGCTGATCACACATGTATCACGTGACTGATCATGCACTGATCACGTGGCTCTCATGCACTGATCACGTGGCTGTCATGCACTGATCACGTGGATATCATGCACTGATCACGTGGCTGATCACACACGTATCACATGACTGATCATGCACTGATCACGTGGCTATCATGCACTGATCACGTGGCTATCATGCACTGATCACGTGGCTGATCATGCAATGATCACGTAGCTACCATGTACTGGTCACGTGACTGATCATGCACTGATCACGTAATTGATCATGCACTGATCACGTGGCTGATCATGCACTGATCACGTGGCTGATCATGCACTGATCACATAACTGATCATGCACTGATCACGTGACTGATCATGCACTGATCACGTGGCTATCATGCACTGATCACGTGGCTGATCATGCAATGATCACGTAGCTACCATGTACTGGTCACGTGACTGATCATGCACTGATCACGTAATGATCATGCACTGATCACGTGGCTGATCATGCACTGATCACGTGGCTGATCATGCACTGATCACGTGACTGATCATGCACTGATCACGTGCTGATCATGCACTGATCACGTGGCTGATCATGCACTGATCACGTGACTGATCATGCACTGATCACGTGTCTGATCATGCACTGATCACGTGGCTATCATGCACTGCTCACGTGGCTGATCATGCCATGATCACGCAGCTACCATGTACTGGTCACATGACTGATCATGCACTGATCACGTGACTGATCATGCAGTGATCACGTGGCTATCATGAACTACTCACGTGGCTGATCATGCAATGATCATGTAGCTACCATGTACAGGTCACGTGAATGATCATACACCCATCAGGTGACTGATCATGCACTGATCACGTGGCTATCATGCACTGATCACGAGACTGATCATGCACTGTTCACGTCTATATCATGCACTGATCACATGACTGCCCGTGCACTGATCACGTGGATGATCATACACTAATCTTGTGACAGATCATGCACTGATCACGTGGCTGATCATGCACTGATACCGTGACTGAGCATGGACTGATCACATGACTATCATGTAGTGATCACGTGACTTAATGGCGCTGATCATGTGACTGATCATGCGCTGATCATGTTTGCTATCATACACTGATCATGTGCCTCTGGAGGCAATAAACAAAGAGCTGAGTAGGCACGAATCAAACAGTCAGCAGGCAATAATCATGGAACTCAGGTGTGAGGAATCATGCTGCTCAGCTGGCAATAATCAAGCAGCTGAGCAGGCAGGAATTACGCAGCACAGCTGGCAATTGTCAAGCAGATGACAGGCAGGAATCGTGCAGCTCAGCTGGCAATTGTCAAGCAGATGAGCAGACAGTAATCACGCAGCTCAGCAGGCCCAGATCACGTGACTGAGCATGCACTGTTCACGTGGCTGATCATACACTGATCACGTGATGATCATGCACTGATCACTTGGATATCATGCACTGATCACGTGGCTGATCATACACTGTTCACGTGTCTGACCATGCACTGATCACGTGGCTGATCATACACTGCTCACGTAACTGATCATGCACTGATCACGTGGCTATCATGCACTGATCACGTGGCTGAACATGCACTGTTCACGTGGCTGATCACACACCTGTCACGTGACATATCATGCACTGATCACGTGGCACTCATGCACTGATCACGTGGCTGATCATACTCTGCTCACGTAACTCATGCACACATCACGTGGCTATCATGCACTGCTCACGTGGCTCGTCATGGAATGATCACGTAGCAACCATATACTGGTAACGTGACTGATCATGCAAAGATCACGTAAATGATCATGCACTGTTCACGTGACTGATCATGTACTGATCACGTGACTGATCATGCACTGACCACGTGGCTATCATGCTCTGCTCACGTGGCTGATCATGCAACGATCACGTAGCAACCATGTACTGGTCACGTGACTGATCATGCACTGATCACGTAATTGATCCTGCACTGATCACGTGGCTCATCATGCACTGATCACGTGGCTGATCACACATGTATCACGTGACTGATCATGCACTGATCCCGTGGCTCTCATGCACTGATCACGTGGCTGTCATGCACTGATCACGTGGATATCATGCACTGATCACGTGGCTGATCACACACGTATCACATGACTGATCATGCACTGATCACGTGGCTATCATGCACTGATCACGTGGCTATCATGCACTGATCACGTGGCTGATCAGGCAATGATCACGGCTACCATGTACTGGTCACGTGACTGATCATGCACTGATCACGTAATTGATCATGCACTGATCACGTGGCTGATCATGCACTGATCACGTGGCTGATCATACACTGATCACGTAACTGATCATGCACTGATCACGTGACTGATCATGCACTGATCACGTGGCTGATCATGCACTGATCACGTGGCTGATCATGCACTGATCACGTGGCTGATCATGCACTGATCACGTGACTGATCATGCACTGATCACGTGGCTATCATGCACTGCTCACGTGGCTGATCATGCCATGATCACGCAGCTACCATGTACTGGTCACATGACTGATCATGCACTGATCACGTGACTGATCATGCAGTGATCACGTGGCTATCATGAACTACTCACGTGGCTGATCATGCAATGATCATGTAGCTACCATGTACAGGTCACGTGAATGATCATACACCCATCAGGTGACTGATCATGCACTGATCACGTGGCTATCATGCACTGATCACGAGACTGATCATGCACTGTTCACGTCTATATCATGCACTGATCACATGACTGCCCATGCACTGATCACGTGGATGATCATACACTAATCTTGTGACAGATCATGCACTGATCACGTGGCTGATCATGCACTGATACCGTGACTGAGCATGGACTGATCACATGACTATCATGTAGTGATCACGTGACTTAATGGCGCTGATCATGTGACTGATCATGCGCTGATCATGTTTGCTATCATACACTGATCATGTGCCTCTGGAGGCAATAAACAAAGAGCTGAGTAGGCACGAATCAAACAGTCAGCAGGCAATAATCATGGAACTCAGGTGTGAGGAATCATGCTGCTCAGCTGGCAATAATCAAGCAGCTGAGCAGGCAGGAATTACGCAGCACAGCTGGCAATTGTCAAGCAGATGACAGGCAGGAATCGTGCAGCTCAGCTGGCAATTGTCAAGCAGATGAGCAGACAGTAATCACGCAGCTCAGCAGGCCCAGATCACGTGACTGAGCATGCACTGTTCACGTGGCTGATCATACACTGATCACGTGATGATCATGCACTGATCACTTGGATATCATGCACTGATCACGTGGCTGATCATACACTGTTCACGTGTCTGACCATGCACTGATCACGTGGCTGATCATACACTGCTCACGTAACTGATCATGCACTGATCACGTGGCTATCATGCACTGATCACGTGGCTGAACATGCACTGTTCACGTGGCTGATCACACACCTGTCACGTGACATATCATGCACTGATCACGTGGCACTCATGCACTGATCACGTGGCTGATCATACTCTGCTCACGTAACTCATGCACACATCACGTGGCTATCATGCACTGCTCACGTGGCTCGTCATGGAATGATCACGTAGCAACCATATACTGGTCACGTGACTGATCATGCACTGATCACGTAAATGATCATGCACTGATCACGTGACTGATCATGTACTGATCACGTGACTGATCATGCACTGATCACGTGGCTATCATGCACTGCTCACGTGGCTGATCATGCAACGATCACGTAGCAACCATGTACTGGTCACGTGACTGATCATGCACTGATCACGTAATTGATCATGCACTGATCACGTGGCTCATCATGCACTGATCACGTGGCTGATCACACATGTATCACGTGACTGATCATGCACTGATCACGTGGCTCATGCACTGATCACGTGGCTGATCATGCACTGATCACGTGGATATCATGCACTGATCACGTGGCTGATCATACACTGATCACGTGACTGATCATGCACTGATCACGTGGCTATCATGCACTGATCACGTGGCTGATCATGCACTGATCACGTGGCTGATCACACACCTGTCACGTGACATATCATGCACTGATCACGTGGCACTCATGCACTGATCACGTGGCTGATCATACACTGATCACGTAACTCATGCACACATCACGTGGCTATCATGCACTGATCACGTGGCTGTCATGCAATGATCACGTAGCAACCATATACTGGTCACGTGACTGATCATGCACTGATCACGTAAATGATCATGCACTGTTCACGTGACTGATCATGCACTGATCACGTGACTGATCATGCACTGATCACGTGGCTATCATGCACTGCTCACGTGGCTGATCATGCACGATCACGTAGCAACCATGTACTGGTCACGTGACTGATCATGCACTGATCACGTAACTGATCATGCACTGATCACGTGGCTCATCATGCACTGATCACGTGGCTGATCACACATGATCACGTGACTGATCATGCACTGATCACGTGGCTATCATGCACTGATCACGTGGCTGTCATGCACTGATCACGTGGATATCATGCACTGATCACGTGGCTGATCACACACGTATCACATGACTGATCATGCACTGATCACGTGGCTATCATGCACTGATCACGTGGCTATCATGCACTGATCACGTGGCTGATCATGCAATGATCACGTAGCTACCATGTACTGGTCACGTGACTGATCATGCACTGATCACGTAATTGATCATGCACTGATCACGTGGCTGATCATGCACTGATCACGTGGCTGATCATGCACTGATCACGTGACTGATCATGCACTGATCACGTGACTGATCATGCACTGATCACGTGGCTGATCATGCACTGATCACGTGGCTGATCATGCACTGATCACGTGACTGATCATGCACTGATCACGTGTCTGATCATGCACTGATCACGTGGCTATCATGCACTGCTCACGTGGCTGATCATGCCATGATCACGCAGCTACCATGTACTGGTCACATGACTGATCATGCACTGATCACGTGACTGATCATGCAGTGATCACGTGGCTATCATGAACTACTCACGTGGCTGATCATGCAATGATCATGTAGCTACCATGTACAGGTCACGTGAATGATCATACACCCATCAGGTGACTGATCATGCACTGATCACGTGGCTATCATGCACTGATCACGAGACTGATCATGCACTGTTCACGTCTATATCATGCACTGATCACATGACTGCCCGTGCACTGATCACGTGGATGATCATACACTAATCTTGTGACAGATCATGCACTGATCACGTGGCTGATCATGCACTGATACCGTGACTGAGCATGGACTGATCACATGACTATCATGTAGTGATCACGTGACTTAATGGCGCTGATCATGTGACTGATCATGCGCTGATCATGTTTGCTATCATACACTGATCATGTGCCTCTGGAGGCAATAAACAAAGAGCTGAGTAGGCACGAATCAAACAGTCAGCAGGCAATAATCATGGAACTCAGGTGTGAGGAATCATGCTGCTCAGCTGGCAATAATCAAGCAGCTGAGCAGGCAGGAATTACGCAGCACAGCTGGCAATTGTCAAGCAGATGACAGGCAGGAATCGTGCAGCTCAGCTGGCAATTGTCAAGCAGATGAGCAGACAGTAATCACGCAGCTCAGCAGGCCCAGATCACGTGACTGAGCATGCACTGTTCACGTGGCTGATCATACACTGATCACGTGATGATCATGCACTGATCACTTGGATATCATGCACTGATCACGTGGCTGATCATACACTGTTCACGTGTCTGACCATGCACTGATCACGTGGCTGATCATACACTGCTCACGTAACTGATCATGCACTGATCACGTGGCTATCATGCACTGATCACGTGGCTGAACATGCACTGTTCACGTGGCTGATCACACACCTGTCACGTGACATATCATGCACTGATCACGTGGCACTCATGCACTGATCACGTGGCTGATCATACTCTGCTCACGTAACTCATGCACACATCACGTGGCTATCATGCACTGCTCACGTGGCTCGTCATGGAATGATCACGTAGCAACCATATACTGGTAACGTGACTGATCATGCAAAGATCACGTAAATGATCATGCACTGTTCACGTGACTGATCATGTACTGATCACGTGACTGATCATGCACTGACCACGTGGCTATCATGCTCTGCTCACGTGGCTGATCATGCAACGATCACGTAGCAACCATGTACTGGTCACGTGACTGATCATGCACTGATCACGTAATTGATCCTGCACTGATCACGTGGCTCATCATGCACTGATCACGTGGCTGATCACACATGTATCACGTGACTGATCATGCACTGATCCGTGGCTCTCATGCACTGATCACGTGGCTGTCATGCACTGATCACGTGGATATCATGCACTGATCACGTGGCTGATCACACACGTATCACATGACTGATCATGCACTGATCACGTGGCTATCATGCACTGATCACGTGGCTATCATGCACTGATCACGTGGCTGATCATGCAATGATCACGTAGCTACCATGTACTGGTCACGTGACTGATCATGCACTGATCACGTAATTGATCATGCACTGATCATGTGGCTGATCATGCACTGATCACGTGGCTGATCATACACTGATCACGTAACTGATCATGCACTGATCACGTGACTGATCATGCACTGATCACGTGGCTGATCATGCACTGATCACGTGGCTGATCATGCACTGATCACGTGACTGATCATGCACTGATCACGTGTCTGATCATGCACTGATCACGTGGCTATCATGCACTGCTCACGTGGCTGATCATGCCATGATCACGCAGCTACCATGTACTGGTCACATGACTGATCATGCACTGATCACGTGACTGATCATGCAGTGATCACGTGGCTATCATGAACTACTCACGTGGCTGATCATGCAATGATCATGTAGCTACCATGTACAGGTCACGTGAATGATCATACACCCATCAGGTGACTGATCATGCACTGATCACGTGGCTATCATGCACTGATCACGAGACTGATCATGCACTGTTCACGTCTATATCATGCACTGATCACATGACTGCCCGTGCACTGATCACGTGGATGATCATACACTAATCTTGTGACAGATCATGCACTGATCACGTGGCTGATCATGCACTGATACCGTGACTGAGCATGGACTGATCACATGACTATCATGTAGTGATCACGTGACTTAATGGCGCTGATCATGTGACTGATCATGCGCTGATCATGTTTGCTATCATACACTGATCATGTGCCTCTGGAGGCAATAAACAAAGAGCTGAGTAGGCACGAATCAAACAGTCAGCAGGCAATAATCATGGAACTCAGGTGTGAGGAATCATGCTTCTCAGCTGGCAATAATCAAGCAGCTGGGCAGGCAGGAATTACGCAGCACAGCTGGCAATTGTCAAGCAGATGACAGGCAGGAATCGTGCAGCTCAGCTGGCAATTGTCAAGCAGATGAGCAGACAGTAATCACGCAGCTCAGCAGGCCCAGATCACGTGACTGAGCATGCACTGTTCACGTGGCTGATCATACACTGATCACGTGATGATCATGCACTGATCACTTGGATATCATGCACTGATCACGTGGCTGATCATACACTGTTCACGTGTCTGACCATGCACTGATCACGTGGCTGATCATACACTGCTCACGTAACTGATCATGCACTGATCACGTGGCTATCATGCACTGATCACGTGGCTGAACATGCACTGTTCACGTGGCTGATCACACACCTGTCACGTGACATATCATGCACTGATCACGTGGCACTCATGCACTGATCACGTGGCTGATCATACTCTGCTCACGTAACTCATGCACACATCACGTGGCTATCATGCACTGCTCACGTGGCTGTCATGGAATGATCACGTAGCAACCATATACTGGTCACGTGACTGATCATGCAAAGATCACGTAAATGATCATGCACTGTTCACGTGACTGATCATGTACTGATCACGTGACTGATCATGCACTGATCACGTGGCTATCATGCTCTGCTCACGTGGCTGATCATGCAACGATCACGTAGCAACCATGTACTGGTCACGTGACTGATCATGCACTGATCACGTAATTGATCATGCACTGATCACGTGGCTCATCATGCACTGATCACGTGGCTGATCACACATGTATCACGTGACTGATCATGCACTGATCACGTGGCTATCATGCACTGATCACGTGGCTGATCATGCACTGATCACGTGGATATCATGCACTGATCACGTGGCTGATCATACACTGATCACGTGACTGATCATGCACTGATCACGTGGCTATCATGCACTGATCACGTGGCTGATCATGCACTGATCACGTGGCTGATCACACACTGTCACGTGATATCATGCACTGATCACGTGGCACTCATGCACTGATCACGTGGCTGATCATACACTGATCACGTAACTCATGCACACATCACGTGGCTATCATGCACTGATCACGTGGCTGTCATGCATGATCACGTAGCAACCATATACTGGTCACGTGACTGATCATGCACTGATCACGTAAATGATCATGCACTGTTCACGTGACTGATCATGCACTGATCACGTGACTGATCATGCACTGATCACGTGGCTATCATGCACTGCTCACGTGGCTGATCATGCAACGATCACGTAGCAACCATGTACTGGTCACGTGACTGATCATGCACTGATCACGTAATTGATCATGCACTGATCACGTGGCTCATCATGCACTGATCACGTGGCTGATCACACATATCACGTGACTGATCATGCACTGATCACGTGGCTCTCATGCACTGATCACGTGGCTGTCATGCACTGATCACGTGGATATCATGCACTGATCACGTGGCTGATCACACACGTATCACATGACTGATCATGCACTGATCACGTGGCTATCATGCACTGATCACGTGGCTATCATGCACTGATCACGTGGCTGATCATGCAATGATCACGGCTACCATGTACTGGTCACGTGACTGATCATGCACTGATCACGTAATTGATCATGCACTGATCACGTGGCTGATCATGCACTGATCACGTGGCTGATCATACACTGATCACGTGACTGATCATGCACTGATCACGTGACTGATCATGCACTGATCACGTGGCTGATCATGCACTGATCACGTGGCTGATCATGCACTGATCACGTGACTGATCATGCACTGATCACGTGTCTGATCATGCACTGATCACGTGGCTATCATGCACTGCTCACGTGGCTGATCATGCCATGATCACGCAGCTACCATGTACTGGTCACATGACTGATCATGCACTGATCACGTGACTGATCATGCAGTGATCACGTGGCTATCATGCACTACTCACGTGGCTGATCATGCAATGATCATGTAGCTACCATGTACAGGTCACGTGAATGATCATACACCCATCAGGTGACTGATCATGCACTGATCACGTGGCTATCATGCACTGATCACGAGACTGATCATGCACTGTTCACGTCTATATCATGCACTGATCACATGACTGCCCGTGCACTGATCACGTGGATGATCATACACTAATCTTGTGACAGATCATGCACTGATCACGTGGCTGATCATGCACTGATACCGTGACTGAGCATGGACTGATCACATGACTATCATGTAGTGATCACGTGACTTAATGGCGCTGATCATGTGACTGATCATGCGCTGATCATGTTTGCTATCATACACTGATCATGTGCCTCTGGAGGCAATAAACAAAGAGCTGAGTAGGCACGAATCAAACAGTCAGCAGGCAATAATCATGGAACTCAGGTGTGAGGAATCATGCTGCTCAGCTGGCAATAATCAAGCAGCTGAGCAGGCAGGAATTACGCAGCACAGCTGGCAATTGTCAAGCAGATGACAGGCAGGAATCGTGCAGCTCAGCTGGCAATTGTCAAGCAGATGAGCAGACAGTAATCACGCAGCTCAGCAGGCCCAGATCACGTGACTGAGCATGCACTGTTCACGTGGCTGATCATACACTGATCACGTGATGATCATGCACTGATCACTTGGATATCATGCACTGATCACGTGGCTGATCATACACTGTTCACGTGTCTGACCATGCACTGATCACGTGGCTGATCATACACTGCTCACGTAACTGATCATGCACTGATCACGTGGCTATCATGCACTGATCACGTGGCTGAACATGCACTGTTCACGTGGCTGATCACACACCTGTCACGTGACATATCATGCACTGATCACGTGGCACTCATGCACTGATCACGTGGCTGATCATACTCTGCTCACGTAACTCATGCACACATCACGTGGCTATCATGCACTGCTCACGTGGCTCGTCATGGAATGATCACGTAGCAACCATATACTGGTACGTGACTGATCATGCAAAGATCACGTAAATGATCATGCACTGTTCACGTGACTGATCATGTACTGATCACGTGACTGATCATGCACTGACCACGTGGCTATCATGCTCTGCTCACGTGGCTGATCATGCAACGATCACGTAGCAACCATGTACTGGTCACGTGACTGATCATGCACTGATCACGTAATTGATCCTGCACTGATCACGTGGCTCATCATGCACTGATCACGTGGCTGATCACACATGTATCACGTGACTGATCATGCACTGATCCGTGGCTCTCATGCACTGATCACGTGGCTGTCATGCACTGATCACGTGGATATCATGCACTGATCACGTGGCTGATCACACACGTATCACATGACTGATCATGCACTGATCACGTGGCTATCATGCACTGATCACGTGGCTATCATGCACTGATCACGTGGCTGATCATGCAATGATCACGTAGCTACCATGTACTGGTCACGTGACTGATCATGCACTGATCACGTAATTGATCATGCACTGATCACGTGGCTGATCATGCACTGATCACGTGGCTGATCATACACTGATCACGTGACTGATCATGCACTGATCACGTGACTGATCATGCACTGATCACGTGGCTGATCATGCACTGATCACGTGACTGATCATGCACTGATCACGTGACTGATCATGCACTGATCACGTGTCTGATCATGCACTGATCACGTGGCTATCATGCACTGCTCACGTGGCTGATCATGCCATGATCACGCAGCTACCATGTACTGGTCACATGACTGATCATGCACTGATCACGTGACTGATCATGCAGTGATCACGTGGCTATCATGAACTACTCACGTGGCTGATCATGCAATGATCATGTAGCTACCATGTACAGGTCACGTGAATGATCATACACCCATCAGGTGACTGATCATGCACTGATCACGTGGCTATCATGCACTGATCACGAGACTGATCATGCACTGTTCACGTCTATATCATGCACTGATCACATGACTGCCCGTGCACTGATCACGTGGATGATCATACACTAATCTTGTGACAGATCATGCACTGATCACGTGGCTGATCATGCACTGATACCGTGACTGAGCATGGACTGATCACATGACTATCATGTAGTGATCACGTGACTTAATGGCGCTGATCATGTGACTGATCATGCGCTGATCATGTTTGCTATCATACACTGATCATGTGCCTCTGGAGGCAATAAACAAAGAGCTGAGTAGGCACGAATCAAACAGTCAGCAGGCAATAATCATGGAACTCAGGTGTGAGGAATCATGCTGCTCAGCTGGCAATAATCAAGCAGCTGAGCAGGCAGGAATTACGCAGCACAGCTGGCAATTGTCAAGCAGATGACAGGCAGGAATCGTGCAGCTCAGCTGGCAATTGTCAAGCAGATGAGCAGACAGTAATCACGCAGCTCAGCAGGCCCAGATCACGTGACTGAGCATGCACTGTTCACGTGGCTGATCATACACTGATCACGTGATGATCATGCACTGATCACTTGGATATCATGCACTGATCACGTGGCTGATCATACACTGTTCACGTGTCTGACCATGCACTGATCACGTGGCTGATCATACACTGCTCACGTAACTGATCATGCACTGATCACGTGGCTATCATGCACTGATCACGTGGCTGAACATGCACTGTTCACGTGGCTGATCACACACCTGTCACGTGACATATCATGCACTGATCACGTGGCACTCATGCACTGATCACGTGGCTGATCATACTCTGCTCACGTAACTCATGCACACATCACGTGGCTATCATGCACTGCTCACGTGGCTCGTCATGGAATGATCACGTAGCACCATATACTGGTCACGTGACTGATCATGCAAAGATCACGTAAATGATCATGCACTGTTCACGTGACTGATCATGTACTGATCACGTGACTGATCATGCACTGATCACGTGGCTATCATGCACTGCTCACGTGGCTGATCATGCAACGATCACGTAGCAACCATGTACTGGTCACGTGACTGATCATGCACTGATCACGTAATTGATCATGCACTGATCACGTGGCTCATCATGCACTGATCACGTGGCTGATCACACATGTATCACGTGACTGATCATGCACTGATCACGTGGCTCTCATGCACTGATCACGTGGCTGTCATGCACTGATCACGTGGATATCATGCACTGATCACGTGGCTGATCATACACTGATCATGAAGCTGATCATGCACTGATCACGTGGCTATCATGCACTGATCACGTGGCTGATCATGCACTGATCACGTGGCTGATCACACACTGTCACGTGACTATCATGCACTGATCACGTGGCACTCATGCACTGATCACGTGGCTGATCATACACTGATCACGTAACTCATGCACTGATCACGTGGCTATCATGCACTGATCACGTGGCTGTCATGCAATGATCACGTAGCAACCATATACTGGTCACGTGACTGATCATGCACTGATCACGTGGCTGATCATGCACTGATCACGTGACTGATCATGCACTGATCACGTGACTGATCATGCACTGATCACGTGGCTATCATGCACTGCTCACGTGGCTGATCATGCAATCACGTAGCAACCATGTACTGGTCACGTGACTGATCATGCACTGATCACGTAATTGATCATGCACTGATCACGTGGCTCATCATGCACTGATCACGTGGCTGATCACACATGATCACGTGACTGATCATGCACTGATCACGTGGCTATCATGCACTGATCACGTGGCTATCATGCACTGATCACGTGGATATCATGCACTGATCACGTGGCTGATCACACACGATCACATGACTGATCATGCACTGATCACGTGGCTATCATGCACTGATCACGTGGCTATCATGCACTGATCACGTGGCTGATCATGCAATGATCACGTAGCTACCATGTACTGGTCACGTGACTGATCATGCACTGATCACGTAATTGATCATGCACTGATCACGTGGCTGATCATGCACTGATCACGTGGCTGATCATGCACTGATCACGTGACTGATCATGCACTGATCACGTGACTGATCATGCACTGATCACGTGGCTGATCATGCACTGATCACGTGGCTGATCATGCACTGATCACGTGACTGATCATGCACTGATCACGTGTCTGATCATGCACTGATCACGTGGCTATCATGCACTGCTCACGTGGCTGATCATGCCATGATCACGCAGCTACCATGTACTGGTCACATGACTGATCATGCACTGATCACGTGACTGATCATGCAGTGATCACGTGGCTATCATGCACTACTCACGTGGCTGATCATGCAATGATCATGTAGCTACCATGTACAGGTCACGTGAATGATCATACACCCATCAGGTGACTGATCATGCACTGATCACGTGGCTATCATGCACTGATCACGAGACTGATCATGCACTGATCACGTCTATATCATGCACTGATCACATGACTGCCCATGCACTGATCACGTGGATGATCATACACTAATCTTGTGACAGATCATGCACTGATCACGTGGCTGATCATGCACTGATACCGTGACTGAGCATGGACTGATCACATGACTATCATGTAGTGATCACGTGACTTAATGGCGCTGATCATGTGACTGATCATGCGCTGATCATGTTTGCTATCATACACTGATCATGTGCCTCTGGAGGCAATAAACAAAGAGCTGAGTAGGCACGAATCAAACAGTCAGCAGGCAATAATCATGGAACTCAGGTGTGAGGAATCATGCTGCTCAGCTGGCAATAATCAAGCAGCTGAGCAGGCAGGAATTACGCAGCACAGCTGGCAATTGTCAAGCAGATGACAGGCAGGAATCGTGCAGCTCAGCTGGCAATTGTCAAGCAGATGAGCAGACAGTAATCACGCAGCTCAGCAGGCCCAGATCACGTGACTGAGCATGCACTGTTCACGTGGCTGATCATACACTGATCACGTGATGATCATGCACTGATCACTTGGATATCATGCACTGATCACGTGGCTGATCATACACTGTTCACGTGTCTGACCATGCACTGATCACGTGGCTGATCATACACTGCTCACGTAACTGATCATGCACTGATCACGTGGCTATCATGCACTGATCACGTGGCTGAACATGCACTGTTCACGTGGCTGATCACACACCTGTCACGTGACATATCATGCACTGATCACGTGGCACTCATGCACTGATCACGTGGCTGATCATACTCTGCTCACGTAACTCATGCACACATCACGTGGCTATCATGCACTGCTCACGTGGCTCGTCATGGAATGATCACGTAGCTACCATATACTGGTCACGTGACTGATCATGCACTGATCACGTAAATGATCATGCACTGTCACGTGACTGATCATGTACTGATCACGTGACTGATCATGCACTGATCACGTGGCTATCATGCACTGCTCACGTGGCTGATCATGCAACGATCACGTAGCAACCATGTACTGGTCACGTGACTGATCATGCACTGATCACGTAATTGATCATGCACTGATCACGTGGCTCATCATGCACTGATCACGTGGCTGATCACACATGATCACGTGACTGATCATGCACTGATCACGTGGCTATCATGCACTGATCACGTGGCTGATCATGCACTGATCACGTGGATATCATGCACTGATCACGTGGCTGATCATGCACTGATCACGTGACTGATCATGCACTGATCACGTGGCTATCATGCACTGATCACGTGGCTGATCATGCACTGATCACGTGGCTGATCATACACCTGTCACGTGACTGATCATGCACTGATCACGTGGCTATCATGCACTGATCACGAGACTGATCATGCACTGATCACGTCTATATCATGCACTGATCACATGACTGCCCATGCACTGATCACGTGGATGATCATACACTAATCTTGTGACAGATCATGCACTGATCACGTGGCTGATCATGCACTGATACCGTGACTGAGCATGGACTGATCACATGACTATCATGTAGTGATCACGTGACTTAATGGCGCTGATCATGTGACTGATCATGCGCTGATCATGTTTGCTATCATACACTGATCATGTGCCTCTGGAGGCAATAAACAAAGAGCTGAGTAGGCACGAATCAAACAGTCAGCAGGCAATAATCATGGAACTCAGGTGTGAGGAATCATGCTGCTCAGCTGGCAATAATCAAGCAGCTGAGCAGGCAGGAATTACGCAGCACAGCTGGCAATTGTCAAGCAGATGACAGGCAGGAATCGTGCAGCTCAGCTGGCAATTGTCAAGCAGATGAGCAGACAGTAATCACGCAGCTCAGCAGGCCCAGATCACGTGACTGAGCATGCACTGTTCACGTGGCTGATCATACACTGATCACGTGATGATCATGCACTGATCACTTGGATATCATGCACTGATCACGTGGCTGATCATACACTGTTCACGTGTCTGACCATGCACTGATCACGTGGCTGATCATACACTGCTCACGTAACTGATCATGCACTGATCACGTGGCTATCATGCACTGATCACGTGGCTGAACATGCACTGTTCACGTGGCTGATCACACACCTGTCACGTGACATATCATGCACTGATCACGTGGCACTCATGCACTGATCACGTGGCTGATCATACTCTGCTCACGTAACTCATGCACACATCACGTGGCTATCATGCACTGCTCACGTGGCTCGTCATGGAATGATCACGTAGCAACCATATACTGGTCACGTGACTGATCATGCAAAGATCACGTAAATGATCATGCACTGTTCACGTGACTGATCATGTACTGATCACGTGACTGATCATGCACTGATCACGTGGCTATCATGCTCTGCTCACGTGGCTGATCATGCAACGATCACGTAGCAACCATGTACTGGTCACGTGACTGATCATGCACTGATCACGTAATTGATCCTGCACTGATCACGTGGCTCATCATGCACTGATCACGTGGCTGATCACACATGTATCACGTGACTGATCATGCACTGATCCGTGGCTCTCATGCACTGATCACGTGGCTGTCATGCACTGATCACGTGGATATCATGCACTGATCACGTGGCTGATCACACACGTATCACATGACTGATCATGCACTGATCACGTGGCTATCATGCACTGATCACGTGGCTATCATGCACTGATCACGTGGCTGATCATGCACTGATCACGTAGCTACCATGTACTGGTCACGTGACTGATCATGCACTGATCACGTAATTGATCATGCACTGATCACGTGGCTGATCATGCACTGATCACGTGGCTGATCATGCACTGATCACGTGGCTATCATGCACTGATCACGTGGCTGATCATGCACTGATCACGTGGCTGATCATGCACTGATCACGTGACTGATCATGCACTGATCACGTGACTGATCATGCACTGATCACGTGGCTATCATGCACTGATCACGTGGCTGATCATACACTGATCACGTGCCTGATCATGCACTGATCACGTGGCTGATCATGCACTGATCACGTGACTGATCATGCACTGATCACGTGTCTGATCATGCACTGATCACGTGGCTATCATGCACTGCTCACGTGGCTGATCATGCCATGATCACGCAGCTACCATGTACTGGTCACATGACTGATCATGCACTGATCACGTGACTGATCATGCAGTGATCACGTGGCTATCATGAACTACTCACGTGGCTGATCATGCAATGATCATGTAGCTACCATGTACAGGTCACGTGAATGATCATACACCCATCAGGTGACTGATCATGCACTGATCACGTGGCTATCATGCACTGATCACGAGACTGATCATGCACTGTTCACGTCTATATCATGCACTGATCACATGACTGCCCATGCACTGATCACGTGGATGATCATACACTAATCTTGTGACAGATCATGCACTGATCACGTGGCTGATCATGCACTGATACCGTGACTGAGCATGGACTGATCACATGACTATCATGTAGTGATCACGTGACTTAATGGCGCTGATCATGTGACTGATCATGCGCTGATCATGTTTGCTATCATACACTGATCATGTGCCTCTGGAGGCAATAAACAAAGAGCTGAGTAGGCACGAATCAAACAGTCAGCAGGCAATAATCATGGAACTCAGGTGTGAGGAATCATGCTGCTCAGCTGGCAATAATCAAGCAGCTGAGCAGGCAGGAATTACGCAGCACAGCTGGCAATTGTCAAGCAGATGACAGGCAGGAATCGTGCAGCTCAGCTGGCAATTGTCAAGCAGATGAGCAGACAGTAATCACGCAGCTCAGCAGGCCCAGATCACGTGACTGAGCATGCACTGTTCACGTGGCTGATCATACACTGATCACGTGATGATCATGCACTGATCACTTGGATATCATGCACTGATCACGTGGCTGATCATACACTGTTCACGTGTCTGACCATGCACTGATCACGTGGCTGATCATACACTGCTCACGTAACTGATCATGCACTGATCACGTGGCTATCATGCACTGATCACGTGGCTGAACATGCACTGTTCACGTGGCTGATCACACACCTGTCACGTGACATATCATGCACTGATCACGTGGCACTCATGCACTGATCACGTGGCTGATCATACTCTGCTCACGTAACTCATGCACACATCACGTGGCTATCATGCACTGCTCACGTGGCTCGTCATGGAATGATCACGTAGCAACCATATACTGGTCACGTGACTGATCATGCAAAGATCACGTAAATGATCATGCACTGTTCACGTGACTGATCATGTACTGATCACGTGACTGATCATGCACTGATCACGTGGCTATCATGCTCTGCTCACGTGGCTGATCATGCAACGATCACGTAGCAACCATGTACTGGTCACGTGACTGATCATGCACTGATCACGTAATTGATCATGCACTGATCACGTGGCTCATCATGCACTGATCACGTGGCTGATCACACATGTATCACGTGACTGATCATGCACTGATCACGTGGCTCTCATGCACTGATCACGTGGCTGTCATGCACTGATCACGTGGATATCATGCACTGATCACGTGGCTGATCACACACGCACATGACTGATCATGCACTGATCACGTGGCTATCATGCACTGATCACGTGGCTATCATGCACTGATCACGTGGCTGATCATGCAATGATCACGTAGCTACCATGTACTGATCACGTGACTGATCATGCACTGATCACGTAATTGATCATGCACTGATCACGTGGCTGATCATGCACTGATCACGTGGCTGATCATGCACTGATCACGTGGCTATCATGCACTGATCACGTGGCTGATCATGCACTGATCACGTGGCTGATCATGCACTGATCACGTGACTGATCATGCACTGATCACGTGACTGATCATGCACTGATCACGTGGCTGATCATGCACTGATCACGTGGCTGATCATGCACTGATCACGTGACTGATCATGCACTGATCACGTGGCTGATCATGCACTGATCACGTGACTGATCATGCACTGATCACGTGGCTGATCATGCACTGATCACGTGGCTGATCATGCACTGATCACGTGACTGATCATGCACTGATCACGTGGCTGATCATGCACTGATCACGTGGCTGATCATGCACTGATCACGTGGCTGATCATGCACTGATCACGTGGCTGATCATACACTGATCACGTGACTGATCATGCACTGATCACGTGGCACTCATGCACTGATCACGTGGCTGATCATACACTGATCACGTAACTCATGCACTGATCACGTGGCTATCATGCACTGATCACGTGGCTGTCATGCAATGATCACGTAGCAACCATATACTGGTCACGTGACTGATCATGCACTGATCACGTAAATGATCATGCACTGATCACGTGACTGATCATGCACTGATCACGTGACTGATCATGCACTGATCACGTGGCTATCATGCACTGATCACGTGGCTGATCATGCAACGATCACGTAGCAACCATGTACTGGTCACGTGACTGATCATGCACTGATCACGTAATTGATCATGCACTGATCACGTGGCTCATCATGCACTGATCACGTGGCTGATCACATGATCACGTGACTGATCATGCACTGATCACGTGGCTGATCATGCACTGATCACGTGGCTGATCATGCACTGATCACGTGGATATCATGCACTGATCACGTGGCTGATCACACACGTATCACATGACTGATCATGCACTGATCACGTGGCTATCATGCACTGATCACGTGGCTATCATGCACTGATCACGTGGCTGATCATGCACTGATCACGTGGCTATCATGCACTGATCACGTGACTGATCATGCACTGATCACGTGGCTGATCATGCACTGATCACGTGGCTGATCATGCACTGATCACGTGGCTGATCATGCACTGATCACATGACTGATCATGCACTGATCACGTGACTGATCATGCACTGATCACGTGGCTATCATGCACTACTCACGTGGCTGATCATGCAATGATCATGTAGCTACCATGTACAGGTCACGTGAATGATCATACACCCATCAGGTGACTGATCATGCACTGATCACGTGGCTATCATGCACTGATCACGAGACTGATCATGCACTGATCACGTCTATATCATGCACTGATCACATGACTGCCCATGCACTGATCACGTGGATGATCATACACTAATCTTGTGACAGATCATGCACTGATCACGTGGCTGATCATGCACTGATACCGTGACTGAGCATGGACTGATCACATGACTATCATGTAGTGATCACGTGACTTAATGGCGCTGATCATGTGACTGATCATGCGCTGATCATGTTTGCTATCATACACTGATCATGTGCCTCTGGAGGCAATAAACAAAGAGCTGAGTAGGCACGAATCAAACAGTCAGCAGGCAATAATCATGGAACTCAGCTGTGAGGAATCATGCTGCTCAGCTGGCAATAATCAAGCAGCTGAGCAGGCAGGAATTACGCAGCACAGCTGGCAATTGTCAAGCAGATGACAGGCAGGAATCGTGCAGCTCAGCTGGCAATTGTCAAGCAGATGAGCAGACAGTAATCACGCAGCTCAGCAGGCCCAGATCACGTGACTGAGCATGCACTGTTCACGTGGCTGATCATACACTGATCACGTGATGATCATGCACTGATCACTTGGATATCATGCACTGATCACGTGGCTGATCATACACTGTTCACGTGTCTGACCATGCACTGATCACGTGGCTGATCATACACTGCTCACGTAACTGATCATGCACTGATCACGTGGCTATCATGCACTGATCACGTGGCTGAACATGCACTGTTCACGTGGCTGATCACACACCTGTCACGTGACATATCATGCACTGATCACGTGGCACTCATGCACTGATCACGTGGCTGATCATACTCTGCTCACGTAACTCATGCACACATCACGTGGCTATCATGCACTGCTCACGTGGCTCGTCATGGAATGATCACGTAGCAACCATATACTGGTCACGTGACTGATCATGCAAAGATCACGTAAATGATCATGCACTGTTCACGTGACTGATCATGTACTGATCACGTGACTGATCATGCACTGATCACGTGGCTATCATGCTCTGCTCACGTGGCTGATCATGCAACGATCACGTAGCAACCATGTACTGGTCACGTGACTGATCATGCACTGATCACGTAATTGATCATGCACTGATCACGTGGCTCATCATGCACTGATCACGTGGCTGATCACACATGTATCACGTGACTGATCATGCACTGATCACGTGGCTCTCATGCACTGATCACGTGGCTGTCATGCACTGATCACGTGGATATCATGCACTGATCACGTGGCTGATCACACACGTATCACATGACTGATCATGCACTGATCACGTGGCTATCATGCACTGATCACGTGGCTATCATGCACTGATCACGTGGCTGATCATGCAATGATCACGTAGCTACCATGTACTGGTCACGTGACTGATCATGCACTGATCACGTAATTGATCATGCACTGATCACGTGGCTGATCATGCACTGATCACGTGGCTGATCATGCACTGATCACGTGGCTGATCATGCACTGATCACGTGGCTGATCATGCACTGATCACGTGGCTGATCATGCACTGATCACGTGACTGATCATGCACTGATCACGTGACTGATCATGCACTGATCACGTGGCTATCATGCACTGATCACGTGGCTGATCATGCACTGATCACGTGACTGATCATGCACTGATCACGTGGCTGATCATGCACTGATCACGTGACTGATCATGCACTGATCACGTGGCTGATCATGCACTGATCACGTGGCTGATCATGCACTGATCACGTGACTGATCATGCACTGATCACGTGGCTGATCATGCACTGATCACGTGGCTGATCATGCACTGATCACGTGGCTGATCATGCACTGATCACGTGGCTGATCATACACTGATCACGTGACTGATCATGCACTGATCACGTGGCACTCATGCACTGATCACGTGGCTGATCATGCACTGATCACGTAACTCATGCACTGATCACGTGGCTATCATGCACTGATCACGTGGCTGTCATGCACTGATCACGTAGCAACCATATACTGATCACGTGACTGATCATGCACTGATCACGTAAATGATCATGCACTGATCACGTGACTGATCATGCACTGATCACGTGACTGATCATGCACTGATCACGTGGCTATCATGCACTGCTCACGTGGCTGATCATGCACTGATCACGTAGCAACCATGCACTGGTCACGTGACTGATCATGCACTGATCACGTAATTGATCATGCACTGATCACGTGGCTCATCATGCACTGATCACGTGGCTGATCACACATGATCATCACGACTGATCATGCACTGATCACGTGGCTCTCATGCACTGATCACGTGGCTGTCATGCACTGATCACGTGGATATCATGCACTGATCACGTGGCTGATCACACACGTATCACGTGACTGATCATGCACTGATCACGTGGCTGATCATGCACTGATCACGTGGCTATCATGCACTGATCACGTGGCTGATCATGCACTGATCACGTAGCTATCATGCACTGATCACGTGACTGATCATGCACTGATCACGTAATTGATCATGCACTGATCACGTGGCTGATCATGCACTGATCACGTGGCTGATCATGCACTGATCACGTGACTGATCATGCACTGATCACGTGACTGATCATGCACTGATCACGTGGCTATCATGCACTGCTCACGTGGCTGATCATGCCATGATCACGCAGCTACCATGTACTGGTCACATGACTGATCATGCACTGATCACGTGACTGATCATGCAGTGATCACGTGGCTATCATGCACTACTCACGTGGCTGATCATGCAATGATCATGTAGCTACCATGTACAGGTCACGTGAATGATCATACACCCATCAGGTGACTGATCATGCACTGATCACGTGGCTATCATGCACTGATCACGAGACTGATCATGCACTGATCACGTCTATATCATGCACTGATCACATGACTGCCCATGCACTGATCACGTGGATGATCATACACTAATCTTGTGACAGATCATGCACTGATCACGTGGCTGATCATGCACTGATACCGTGACTGAGCATGGACTGATCACATGACTATCATGTAGTGATCACGTGACTTAATGGCGCTGATCATGTGACTGATCATGCGCTGATCATGTTTGCTATCATACACTGATCATGTGCCTCTGGAGGCAATAAACAAAGAGCTGAGTAGGCACGAATCAAACAGTCAGCAGGCAATAATCATGGAACTCAGCTGTGAGGAATCATGCTGCTCAGCTGGCAATAATCAAGCAGCTGAGCAGGCAGGAATTACGCAGCACAGCTGGCAATTGTCAAGCAGATGACAGGCAGGAATCGTGCAGCTCAGCTGGCAATTGTCAAGCAGATGAGCAGACAGTAATCACGCAGCTCAGCAGGCCCAGATCACGTGACTGAGCATGCACTGTTCACGTGGCTGATCATACACTGATCACGTGATGATCATGCACTGATCACTTGGATATCATGCACTGATCACGTGGCTGATCATACACTGTTCACGTGTCTGACCATGCACTGATCACGTGGCTGATCATACACTGCTCACGTAACTGATCATGCACTGATCACGTGGCTATCATGCACTGATCACGTGGCTGAACATGCACTGTTCACGTGGCTGATCACACACCTGTCACGTGACATATCATGCACTGATCACGTGGCACTCATGCACTGATCACGTGGCTGATCATACTCTGCTCACGTAACTCATGCACACATCACGTGGCTATCATGCACTGCTCACGTGGCTCATCATGGAATGATCACGTAGCAACCATATACTGGTCACGTGACTGATCATGCAAAGATCACGTAAATGATCATGCACTGTTCACGTGACTGATCATGTACTGATCACGTGACTGATCATGCACTGATCACGTGGCTATCATGCTCTGCTCACGTGGCTGATCATGCAACGATCACGTAGCAACCATGTACTGGTCACGTGACTGATCATGCACTGATCACGTAATTGATCATGCACTGATCACGTGGCTGATCACACATGATCACGTGACTGATCATGCACTGATCACGTGGCTCTCATGCACTGATCACGTGGCTGTCATGCACTGATCACGTGGATATCATGCACTGATCACGTGGCTGATCACACACGTATCACATGATCATGCACTGATCACGTGGCTATCATGCACTGATCACGTGGCTATCATGCACTGATCACGTGGCTGATCATGCAATGATCACGTAGCTACCATGTACTGGTCACGTGACTGATCATGCACTGATCACGTAATTGATCATGCACTGATCACGTGGCTGA
Source organism: Bos javanicus (assembly GCF_032452875.1). Lineage (NCBI taxonomy): Eukaryota > Metazoa > Chordata > Mammalia > Artiodactyla > Bovidae > Bos > Bos javanicus. The sequence continues at coordinate 49,993 of NW_026893972.1, forward strand.
TCATGCACTGATCACGTGGCTGATCATGCACTGATCACGTAACTGATCATGCACTGATCACGTGACTGATCATGCACTGATCACGTGGCTATCATGCACTGATCACGTGGCTGATCATGCACTGATCACGTGCTGATCATGCACTGATCACGTGGCTGATCATGCACTGATCACGTGACTGATCATGCACTGATCACGTGTCTGATCATGCACTGATCACGTGGCTATCATGCACTGATCACGTGGCTGATCATGCACTGATCACGCAGCTACCATGTACTGTCACGTGACTGATCATGCACTGATCACGTGACTGATCATGCACTGATCACGTGGCTATCATGCACTGATCACGTGGCTGATCATGCAATGATCACGTAGCTACCATGTACTGGTCACGTGAATGATCATGCACTGATCACGTGACTGATCATGCACTGATCACGTGGCTATCATGCACTGATCACGTGACTGATCATGCACTGATCACGTCTATATCATGCACTGATCACATGACTATCATGCACTGATCACGTGGATGATCATGCACTGATCACGTGACTGATCATGCACTGATCACGTGGCTGATCATGCACTGATCACGTGGCTGATCATGCACTGATCACGTGGCTATCATGCACTGATCACGTGGCTGATCATGCACTGATCACGTGGCTATCATGCACTGATCACGTGACTGATCATGCACTGATCACGTGACTGATCATGCACTGATCACGTGGCTGATCATGCACTGATCACGTGGCTGATCATGCACTGATCACGTGACTGATCATGCACTGATCACGTGGCTGATCATGCACTGATCACGTGACTGATCATGCACTGATCACGTGGCTGATCATGCACTGATCACGTGACTGATCATGCACTGATCTCGTGTCTGATCATGCACTGATCACGTGGCTATCATGCACTGCTCACGTGGCTGATCATGCCATGATCACGCAGCTACCATGTACTGGTCACATGACTGATCATGCACTGATCACGTGACTGATCATGCAGTGATCACGTGGCTATCATGAACTACTCACGTGGCTGATCATGCAATGATCATGTAGCTACCATGTACAGGTCACGTGAATGATCATACACCCATCAGGTGACTGATCATGCACTGATCACGTGGCTATCATGCACTGATCACGAGACTGATCATGCACTGATCACGTCTATATCATGCACTGATCACATGACTGCCCATGCACTGATCACGTGGATGATCATACACTAATCTTGTGACAGATCATGCACTGATCACGTGGCTGATCATGCACTGATACCGTGACTGAGCATGGACTGATCACATGACTATCATGTAGTGATCACGTGACTTAATGGCGCTGATCATGTGACTGATCATGCGCTGATCATGTTTGCTATCATACACTGATCATGTGCCTCTGGAGGCAATAAACAAAGAGCTGAGTAGGCACGAATCAAACAGTCAGCAGGCAATAATCATGGAACTCAGGTGTGAGGAATCATGCTGCTCAGCTGGCAATAATCAAGCAGCTGAGCAGGCAGGAATTACGCAGCACAGCTGGCAATTGTCAAGCAGATGACAGGCAGGAATCGTGCAGCTCAGCTGGCAATTGTCAAGCAGATGAGCAGACAGTAATCACGCAGCTCAGCAGGCCCAGATCACGTGACTGAGCATGCACTGTTCACGTGGCTGATCATACACTGATCACGTGATGATCATGCACTGATCACTTGGATATCATGCACTGATCACGTGGCTGATCATACACTGTTCACGTGTCTGACCATGCACTGATCACGTGGCTGATCATACACTGCTCACGTAACTGATCATGCACTGATCACGTGGCTATCATGCACTGATCACGTGGCTGAACATGCACTGTTCACGTGGCTGATCACACACCTGTCACGTGACATATCATGCACTGATCACGTGGCACTCATGCACTGATCACGTGGCTGATCATACTCTGCTCACGTAACTCATGCACACATCACGTGGCTATCATGCACTGCTCACGTGGCTCGTCATGGAATGATCACGTAGCAACCATATACTGGTAACGTGACTGATCATGCAAAGATCACGTAAATGATCATGCACTGTTCACGTGACTGATCATGTACTGATCACGTGACTGATCATGCACTGATCACGTGGCTATCATGCTCTGCTCACGTGGCTGATCATGCAACGATCACGTAGCAACCATGTACTGGTCACGTGACTGATCATGCACTGATCACGTAATTGATCATGCACTGATCACGTGGCTCATCATGCACTGATCACGTGGCTGATCACACATGTATCACGTGACTGATCATGCACTGATCCGTGACTCTCATGCACTGATCACGTGGCTGTCATGCACTGATCACGTGGATATCATGCACTGATCACGTGGCTGATCACACACGTATCACATGACTGATCATGCACTGATCACGTGGCTATCATGCACTGATCACGTGGCTATCATGCACTGATCACGTGGCTGATCATGCAATGATCACGTAGCTACCATGTACTGGTCACGTGACTGATCATGCACTGATCACGTAATTGATCATGCACTGATCACGTGGCTGATCATGCACTGATCACGTGGCTGATCATGCACTGATCACGTGGCTATCATGCACTGATCACGTGGCTGATCATGCACTGATCACGTGGCTGATCATGCACTGATCACGTAACTGATCATGCACTGATCACGTGACTGATCATGCACTGATCACGTGGCTATCATGCACTGATCACGTGGCTGACATACACTGATCACGTGCCTGATCATGCACTGATCACGTGGCTGATCATGCACTGATCACGTGACTGATCATGCACTGATCACGTGTCTGATCATGCACTGATCACGTGGCTATCATGCACTGCTCACGTGGCTGATCATGCCATGATCACGCAGCTACCATGTACTGGTCACATGACTGATCATGCACTGATCACGTGACTGATCATGCAGTGATCACGTGGCTATCATGCACTACTCACGTGGCTGATCATGCAATGATCATGTAGCTACCATGTACAGGTCACGTGAATGATCATACACCCATCAGGTGACTGATCATGCACTGATCACGTGGCTATCATGCACTGATCACGAGACTGATCATGCACTGTTCACGTCTATATCATGCACTGATCACATGACTGCCCATGCACTGATCACGTGGATGATCATACACTAATCTTGTGACAGATCATGCACTGATCACGTGGCTGATCATGCACTGATACCGTGACTGAGCATGGACTGATCACATGACTATCATGTAGTGATCACGTGACTTAATGGCGCTGATCATGTGACTGATCATGCGCTGATCATGTTTGCTATCATACACTGATCATGTGCCTCTGGAGGCAATAAACAAAGAGCTGAGTAGGCACGAATCAAACAGTCAGCAGGCAATAATCATGGAACTCAGGTGTGAGGAATCATGCTGCTCAGCTGGCAATAATCAAGCAGCTGAGCAGGCAGGAATTACGCAGCACAGCTGGCAATTGTCAAGCAGATGACAGGCAGGAATCGTGCAGCTCAGCTGGCAATTGTCAAGCAGATGAGCAGACAGTAATCACGCAGCTCAGCAGGCCCAGATCACGTGACTGAGCATGCACTGTTCACGTGGCTGATCATACACTGATCACGTGATGATCATGCACTGATCACTTGGATATCATGCACTGATCACGTGGCTGATCATACACTGTTCACGTGTCTGACCATGCACTGATCACGTGGCTGATCATACACTGCTCACGTAACTGATCATGCACTGATCACGTGGCTATCATGCACTGATCACGTGGCTGAACATGCACTGTTCACGTGGCTGATCACACACCTGTCACGTGACATATCATGCACTGATCACGTGGCACTCATGCACTGATCACGTGGCTGATCATACTCTGCTCACGTAACTCATGCACACATCACGTGGCTATCATGCACTGCTCACGTGGCTCGTCATGGAATGATCACGTAGCAACCATATACTGGTCACGTGACTGATCATGCAAAGATCACGTAAATGATCATGCACTGTTCACGTGACTGATCATGTACTGATCACGTGACTGATCATGCACTGATCACGTGGCTATCATGCTCTGCTCACGTGGCTGATCATGCAACGATCACGTAGCAACCATGTACTGGTCACGTGACTGATCATGCACTGATCACGTAATTGATCCTGCACTGATCACGTGGCTCATCATGCACTGATCACGTGGCTGATCACACATGTATCACGTGACTGATCATGCACTGATCCGTGGCTCTCATGCACTGATCACGTGGCTGTCATGCACTGATCACGTGGATATCATGCACTGATCACGTGGCTGATCACACACGTATCACATGACTGATCATGCACTGATCACGTGGCTATCATGCACTGATCACGTGGCTATCATGCACTGATCACGTGGCTGATCATGCAATGATCACGTAGCTACCATGTACTGGTCACGTGACTGATCATGCACTGATCACGTAATTGATCATGCACTGATCACGTGGCTGATCATGCACTGATCACGTGGCTGATCATGCACTGATCACGTGGCTGATCATGCACTGATCACGTGGCTGATCATGCACTGATCACGTGGCTGATCATGCACTGATCACGTGACTGATCATGCACTGATCACGTGACTGATCATGCACTGATCACGTGGCTGATCATGCACTGATCACGTGGCTGATCATGCACTGATCACGTGACTGATCATGCACTGATCACGTGGCTGATCATGCACTGATCACGTGACTGATCATGCACTGATCACGTGACTGATCATGCACTGATCACGTGGCTGATCATGCACTGATCACGTGACTGATCATGCACTGATCACGTGGCTGATCATGCACTGATCACGTGACTGATCATGCACTGATCACGTGGCTGATCATGCACTGATCACGTGGCTGATCATGCACTGATCACGTGACTGATCATGCACTGATCACGTGGCACTCATGCACTGATCACGTGGCTGATCATACACTGATCACGTAACTCATGCACATCACGTGGCTATCATGCACTGATCACGTGGCTGTCATGCAATGATCACGTAGCAACCATATACTGGTCACGTGACTGATCATGCACTGATCACGTAAATGATCATGCACTGATCACGTGACTGATCATGCACTGATCACGTGACTGATCATGCACTGATCACGTGGCTATCATGCACTGCACGTGGCTGATCATGCACTGATCACGTAGCAACCATGCACTGATCACGTGACTGATCATGCACTGATCACGTAATTGATCATGCACTGATCACGTGGCTCATCATGCACTGATCACGTGGCTGATCACACATGTATCACGTGACTGATCATGCACTGATCACGTGGCTATCATGCACTGATCACGTGGCTGATCATGCACTGATCACGTGGATATCATGCACTGATCACGTGGCTGATCACACACGATCACATGACTGATCATGCACTGATCACGTGGCTGATCATGCACTGATCACGTGGCTATCATGCACTGATCACGTGGCTGATCATGCACTGATCACGTAGCTATCATGCACTGATCACGTGACTGATCATGCACTGATCACGTAATTGATCATGCACTGATCACGTGGCTGATCATGCACTGATCACGTGGCTGATCATGCACTGATCACGTGACTGATCATGCACTGATCACGTGACTGATCATGCACTGATCACGTGGCTATCATGCACTGCTCACGTGGCTGATCATGCCATGATCACGCAGCTACCATGTACTGGTCACATGACTGATCATGCACTGATCACGTGACTGATCATGCAGTGATCACGTGGCTATCATGCACTACTCACGTGGCTGATCATGCAATGATCATGTAGCTACCATGTACAGGTCACGTGAATGATCATACACCCATCAGGTGACTGATCATGCACTGATCACGTGGCTATCATGCACTGATCACGAGACTGATCATGCACTGATCACGTCTATATCATGCACTGATCACATGACTGCCCATGCACTGATCACGTGGATGATCATACACTAATCTTGTGACAGATCATGCACTGATCACGTGGCTGATCATGCACTGATACCGTGACTGAGCATGGACTGATCACATGACTATCATGTAGTGATCACGTGACTTAATGGCGCTGATCATGTGACTGATCATGCGCTGATCATGTTTGCTATCATACACTGATCATGTGCCTCTGGAGGCAATAAACAAAGAGCTGAGTAGGCACGAATCAAACAGTCAGCAGGCAATAATCATGGAACTCAGCTGTGAGGAATCATGCTGCTCAGCTGGCAATAATCAAGCAGCTGAGCAGGCAGGAATTACGCAGCACAGCTGGCAATTGTCAAGCAGATGACAGGCAGGAATCGTGCAGCTCAGCTGGCAATTGTCAAGCAGATGAGCAGACAGTAATCACGCAGCTCAGCAGGCCCAGATCACGTGACTGAGCATGCACTGTTCACGTGGCTGATCATACACTGATCACGTGATGATCATGCACTGATCACTTGGATATCATGCACTGATCACGTGGCTGATCATACACTGTTCACGTGTCTGACCATGCACTGATCACGTGGCTGATCATACACTGCTCACGTAACTGATCATGCACTGATCACGTGGCTATCATGCACTGATCACGTGGCTGAACATGCACTGTTCACGTGGCTGATCACACACCTGTCACGTGACATATCATGCACTGATCACGTGGCACTCATGCACTGATCACGTGGCTGATCATACTCTGCTCACGTAACTCATGCACACATCACGTGGCTATCATGCACTGCTCACGTGGCTCGTCATGGAATGATCACGTAGCAACCATATACTGGTCACGTGACTGATCATGCACAGATCACGTAAATGATCATGCACTGTTCACGTGACTGATCATGTACTGATCACGTGACTGATCATGCACTGATCACGTGGCTATCATGCTCTGCTCACGTGGCTGATCATGCAACGATCACGTAGCAACCATGTACTGGTCACGTGACTGATCATGCACTGATCACGTAATTGATCATGCACTGATCACGTGGCTGATCACACATGATCACGTGACTGATCATGCACTGATCACGTGGCTCTCATGCACTGATCACGTGGCTGTCATGCACTGATCACGTGGATATCATGCACTGATCACGTGGCTGATCACACACGTATCACATGACTGATCATGCACTGATCACGTGGCTATCATGCACTGATCACGTGGCTATCATGCACTGATCACGTGGCTGATCATGCAATGATCACGTAGCTACCATGTACTGGTCACGTGACTGATCATGCACTGATCACGTAATTGATCATGCACTGATCACGTGGCTGATCATGCACTGATCACGTGGCTGATCATGCACTGATCACGTAACTGATCATGCACTGATCACGTGACTGATCATGCACTGATCACGTGGCTATCATGCACTGATCACGTGGCTGATCATGCACTGATCACGTGCCTGATCATGCACTGATCACGTGGCTGATCATGCACTGATCACGTGACTGATCATGCACTGATCACGTGACTGATCATGCACTGATCACGTGGCTATCATGCACTGATCACGTGGCTGATCATGCACTGATCACGCAGCTACCATGTACTGTCACATGACTGATCATGCACTGATCACGTGACTGATCATGCACTGATCACGTGGCTATCATGCACTGATCACGTGGCTGATCATGCAATGATCACGTAGCTACCATGTACTGGTCACGTGAATGATCATGCACTGATCACGTGACTGATCATGCACTGATCACGTGGCTATCATGCACTGATCACGTGACTGATCATGCACTGATCACGTCTATATCATGCACTGATCACATGACTATCATGCACTGATCACGTGGATGATCATGCACTGATCACGTGACTGATCATGCACTGATCACGTGGCTGATCATGCACTGATCACGTGGCTGATCATGCACTGATCACGTGGCTATCATGCACTGATCACGTGGCTGATCATGCACTGATCACGTAGCTATCATGCACTGATCACGTGACTGATCATGCACTGATCACGTGACTGATCATGCACTGATCACGTGGCTGATCATGCACTGATCACGTGGCTGATCATGCACTGATCACGTGGCTGATCATGCACTGATCACGTGGCTGATCATGCACTGATCACGTGACTGATCATGCACTGATCACGTGGCTGATCATGCACTGATCACGTGACTGATCATGCACTGATCACGCACTGATCACGTGGCTATCATGCACTGCTCACGTGGCTGATCATGCCATGATCACGCAGCTACCATGTACTGGTCACATGACTGATCATGCACTGATCACGTGACTGATCATGCACTGATCACGTGGCTATCATGAACTACTCACGTGGCTGATCATGCAATGATCATGTAGCTACCATGTACAGGTCACGTGAATGATCATACACCCATCAGGTGACTGATCATGCACTGATCACGTGGCTATCATGCACTGATCACGAGACTGATCATGCACTGTTCACGTCTATATCATGCACTGATCACATGACTGCCCATGCACTGATCACGTGGATGATCATACACTAATCTTGTGACAGATCATGCACTGATCACGTGGCTGATCATGCACTGATACCGTGACTGAGCATGGACTGATCACATGACTATCATGTAGTGATCACGTGACTTAATGGCGCTGATCATGTGACTGATCATGCGCTGATCATGTTTGCTATCATACACTGATCATGTGCCTCTGGAGGCAATAAACAAAGAGCTGAGTAGGCACGAATCAAACAGTCAGCAGGCAATAATCATGGAACTCAGGTGTGAGGAATCATGCTGCTCAGCTGGCAATAATCAAGCAGCTGAGCAGGCAGGAATTACGCAGCACAGCTGGCAATTGTCAAGCAGATGACAGGCAGGAATCGTGCAGCTCAGCTGGCAATTGTCAAGCAGATGAGCAGACAGTAATCACGCAGCTCAGCAGGCCCAGATCACGTGACTGAGCATGCACTGTTCACGTGGCTGATCATACACTGATCACGTGATGATCATGCACTGATCACTTGGATATCATGCACTGATCACGTGGCTGATCATACACTGTTCACGTGTCTGACCATGCACTGATCACGTGGCTGATCATACACTGCTCACGTAACTGATCATGCACTGATCACGTGGCTATCATGCACTGATCACGTGGCTGAACATGCACTGTTCACGTGGCTGATCACACACCTGTCACGTGACATATCATGCACTGATCACGTGGCACTCATGCACTGATCACGTGGCTGATCATACTCTGCTCACGTAACTCATGCACACATCACGTGGCTATCATGCACTGCTCACGTGGCTCGTCATGGAATGATCACGTAGCAACCATATACTGGTCACGTGACTGATCATGCAAAGATCACGTAAATGATCATGCACTGTTCACGTGACTGATCATGTACTGATCACGTGACTGATCATGCACTGATCACGTGGCTATCATGCTCTGCTCACGTGGCTGATCATGCAACGATCACGTAGCAACCATGTACTGGTCACGTGACTGATCATGCACTGATCACGTAATTGATCATGCACTGATCACGTGGCTCATCATGCACTGATCACGTGGCTGATCACACATGTATCACGTGACTGATCATGCACTGATCCGTGGCTCTCATGCACTGATCACGTGGCTGTCATGCACTGATCACGTGGATATCATGCACTGATCACGTGGCTGATCACACACGTATCACATGACTGATCATGCACTGATCACGTGGCTATCATGCACTGATCACGTGGCTATCATGCACTGATCACGTGGCTGATCATGCATGATCACGTAGCTACCATGTACTGGTCACGTGACTGATCATGCACTGATCACGTAATTGATCATGCACTGATCACGTGGCTGATCATGCACTGATCACGTGGCTGATCATGCACTGATCACGTGGCTATCATGCACTGATCACGTGGCTGATCATGCACTGATCACGTGGCTGATCATGCACTGATCACGTGACTGATCATGCACTGATCACGTGACTGATCATGCACTGATCACGTGGCTATCATGCACTGATCACGTGGCTGACATACACTGATCACGTGCCTGATCATGCACTGATCACGTGGCTGATCATGCACTGATCACGTGACTGATCATGCACTGATCACGTGTCTGATCATGCACTGATCACGTGGCTATCATGCACTGCTCACGTGGCTGATCATGCCATGATCACGCAGCTACCATGTACTGGTCACATGACTGATCATGCACTGATCACGTGACTGATCATGCAGTGATCACGTGGCTATCATGAACTACTCACGTGGCTGATCATGCAATGATCATGTAGCTACCATGTACAGGTCACGTGAATGATCATACACCCATCAGGTGACTGATCATGCACTGATCACGTGGCTATCATGCACTGATCACGAGAGTGATCATGCACTGATCACGTCTATATCATGCACTGATCACATGACTGCCCGTGCACTGATCACATGGATGATCATACACTAATCTTGTGACAGATCATGCACTGATCACGTGGCTGATCATGCACTGATACCGTGACTGAGCATGGACTGATCACATGACTATCATGTAGTGATCACGTGACTTAATGGCGCTGATCATGTGACTGATCATGCGCTGATCATGTTTGCTATCATACACTGATCATGTGCCTCTGGAGGCAATAAACAAAGAGCTGAGTAGGCACGAATCAAACAGTCAGCAGGCAATAATCATGGAACTCAGGTGTGAGGAATCATGCTGCTCAGCTGGCAATAATCAAGCAGCTGAGCAGGCAGGAATTACGCAGCACAGCTGGCAATTGTCAAGCAGATGACAGGCAGGAATCGTGCAGCTCAGCTGGCAATTGTCAAGCAGATGAGCAGACAGTAATCACGCAGCTCAGCAGGCCCAGATCACGTGACTGAGCATGCACTGTTCACGTGGCTGATCATACACTGATCACGTGATGATCATGCACTGATCACTTGGATATCATGCACTGATCACGTGGCTGATCATACACTGTTCACGTGTCTGACCATGCACTGATCACGTGGCTGATCATACACTGCTCACGTAACTGATCATGCACTGATCACGTGGCTATCATGCACTGATCACGTGGCTGAACATGCACTGTTCACGTGGCTGATCACACACCTGTCACGTGACATATCATGCACTGATCACGTGGCACTCATGCACTGATCACGTGGCTGATCATACTCTGCTCACGTAACTCATGCACACATCACGTGGCTATCATGCACTGCTCACGTGGCTCGTCATGGAATGATCACGTAGCAACCATATACTGGTCACGTGACTGATCATGCACAGATCACGTAAATGATCATGCACTGTTCACGTGACTGATCATGTACTGATCACGTGACTGATCATGCACTGATCACGTGGCTATCATGCTCTGCTCACGTGGCTGATCATGCAACGATCACGTAGCAACCATGTACTGGTCACGTGACTGATCATGCACTGATCACGTAATTGATCATGCACTGATCACGTGGCTCATCATGCACTGATCACGTGGCTGATCACACATGTATCACGTGACTGATCATGCACTGATCCGTGGCTCTCATGCACTGATCACGTGGCTGTCATGCACTGATCACGTGGATATCATGCACTGATCACGTGGCTGATCACACACGTATCACATGACTGATCATGCACTGATCACGTGGCTATCATGCACTGATCACGTGGCTATCATGCACTGATCACGTGGCTGATCATGCAATGATCACGTAGCTACCATGTACTGGTCACGTGACTGATCATGCACTGATCACGTGTGATCATGCACTGATCACGTGGCTGATCATGCACTGATCACGTGGCTGATCATGCACTGATCACGTGGCTGATCATGCACTGATCACGTGGCTGATCATGCACTGATCACGTGGCTGATCATGCACTGATCACGTGACTGATCATGCACTGATCACGTGACTGATCATGCACTGATCACGTGGCTATCATGCACTGATCACGTGGCTGATCATGCACTGATCACGTGACTGATCATGCACTGATCACGTGGCTGATCATGCACTGATCACGTGACTGATCATGCACTGATCACGTGGCTGATCATGCACTGATCACGTGGCTGATCATGCACTGATCACGTGACTGATCATGCACTGATCACGTGGCTGATCATGCACTGATCACGTGGCTGATCATGCACTGATCACGTGGCTGATCATGCACTGATCACGTGGCTGATCATGCACTGATCACGTGACTGATCATGCACTGATCACGTGGCACTCATGCACTGATCACGTGGCTGATCATACACTGATCACGTAACTCATGCACTGATCACGTGGCTATCATGCACTGATCACGTGGCTGATCATGCAATGATCACGTAGCAACCATATACTGGTCACGTGACTGATCATGCACTGATCACGTAAATGATCATGCACTGATCACGTGACTGATCATGCACTGATCACGTGACTGATCATGCACTGATCACGTGGCTATCATGCACTGCTCACGTGGCTGATCATGCACGATCACGTAGCAACCATGTACTGGTCACGTGACTGATCATGCACTGATCACGTAATTGATCATGCACTGATCACGTGGCTCATCATGCACTGATCACGTGGCTGATCACACATGTATCACGTGACTGATCATGCACTGATCACGTGGCTCTCATGCACTGATCACGTGGCTGTCATGCACTGATCACGTGGATATCATGCACTGATCACGTGGCTGATCACACACGTATCACATGACTGATCATGCACTGATCACGTGGCTATCATGCACTGATCACGTGGCTATCATGCACTGATCACGTGGCTGATCATGCACTGATCACGTAGCTACCATGCACTGATCACGTGACTGATCATGCACTGATCACGTGATTGATCATGCACTGATCACGTGGCTGATCATGCACTGATCACGTGGCTGATCATGCACTGATCACGTGACTGATCATGCACTGATCACGTGACTGATCATGCACTGATCACGTGGCTATCATGCACTGCTCACGTGGCTGATCATGCCATGATCACGCAGCTACCATGTACTGGTCACATGACTGATCATGCACTGATCACGTGACTGATCATGCAGTGATCACGTGGCTATCATGCACTACTCACGTGGCTGATCATGCAATGATCATGTAGCTACCATGTACAGGTCACGTGAATGATCATACACCCATCAGGTGACTGATCATGCACTGATCACGTGGCTATCATGCACTGATCACGAGACTGATCATGCACTGATCACGTCTATATCATGCACTGATCACATGACTGCCCATGCACTGATCACGTGGATGATCATACACTAATCTTGTGACAGATCATGCACTGATCACGTGGCTGATCATGCACTGATACCGTGACTGAGCATGGACTGATCACATGACTATCATGTAGTGATCACGTGACTTAATGGCGCTGATCATGTGACTGATCATGCGCTGATCATGTTTGCTATCATACACTGATCATGTGCCTCTGGAGGCAATAAACAAAGAGCTGAGTAGGCACGAATCAAACAGTCAGCAGGCAATAATCATGGAACTCAGCTGTGAGGAATCATGCTGCTCAGCTGGCAATAATCAAGCAGCTGAGCAGGCAGGAATTACGCAGCACAGCTGGCAATTGTCAAGCAGATGACAGGCAGGAATCGTGCAGCTCAGCTGGCAATTGTCAAGCAGATGAGCAGACAGTAATCACGCAGCTCAGCAGGCCCAGATCACGTGACTGAGCATGCACTGTTCACGTGGCTGATCATACACTGATCACGTGTCTGATCATGCACTGATCACGTGGCTGATCATACACTGCTCACGTAACTGATCATGCACTGATCACGTGGCTATCATGCACTGATCACGTGGCTGAACATGCACTGTTCACGTGGCTGATCACACACCTGTCACGTGACATATCATGCACTGATCACGTGGCACTCATGCACTGATCACGTGGCTGATCATACTCTGCTCACGTAACTCATGCACACATCACGTGGCTATCATGCACTGCTCACGTGGCTCGTCATGGAATGATCACGTAGCAACCATATACTGGTCACGTGACTGATCATGCAAAGATCACGTAAATGATCATGCACTGTTCACGTGACTGATCATGTACTGATCACGTGACTGATCATGCACTGATCACGTGGCTATCATGCTCTGCTCACGTGGCTGATCATGCAACGATCACGTAGCAACCATGTACTGGTCACGTGACTGATCATGCACTGATCACGTAATTGATCATGCACTGATCACGTGGCTGATCACACATGATCACGTGACTGATCATGCACTGATCACGTGGCTCTCATGCACTGATCACGTGGCTGTCATGCACTGATCACGTGGATATCATGCACTGATCACGTGGCTGATCACACACGTATCACATGACTGATCATGCACTGATCACGTGGCTATCATGCACTGATCACGTGGCTATCATGCACTGATCACGTGGCTGATCAGGCAATGATCACGTAGCTACCATGTACTGGTCACGTGACTGATCATGCACTGATCACGTAATTGATCATGCACTGATCATGTGGCTGATCATGCACTGATCACGTGGCTGATCATACACTGATCACATAACTGATCATGCACTGATCACGTGACTGATCATGCACTGATCACGTGGCTATCATGCACTGATCACTTGGCTGGACATACACTGATCACGTGCCTGGTCATGCACTGATCACGTGGCTGATCATGCACTGATCACGTGACTGATCATGCACTGATCTCGTGTCTGATCATGCACTGATCACGTGGCTATCATGCACTGCTCACGTGGCTGATCATGCCATGATCACGCAGCTACCATGTACTGGTCACATGACTGATCATGCACTGATCACGTGACTGATCATGCAGTGATCACGTGGCTATCATGAACTACTCACGTGGCTGATCATGCAATGATCATGTAGCTACCATGTACAGGTCACGTGAATGATCATACACCCATCAGGTGACTGATCATGCACTGATCACGTGGCTATCATGCACTGATCACGAGACTGATCATGCACTGTTCACGTCTATATCATGCACTGATCACATGACTGCCCGTGCACTGATCACGTGGATGATCATACACTAATCTTGTGACAGATCATGCACTGATCACGTGGCTGATCATGCACTGATACCGTGACTGAGCATGGACTGATCACATGACTATCATGTAGTGATCACGTGACTTAATGGCGCTGATCATGTGACTGATCATGCGCTGATCATGTTTGCTATCATACACTGATCATGTGCCTCTGGAGGCAATAAACAAAGAGCTGAGTAGGCACGAATCAAACAGTCAGCAGGCAATAATCATGGAACTCAGGTGTGAGGAATCATGCTGCTCAGCTGGCAATAATCAAGCAGCTGAGCAGGCAGGAATTACGCAGCACAGCTGGCAATTGTCAAGCAGATGACAGGCAGGAATCGTGCAGCTCAGCTGGCAATTGTCAAGCAGATGAGCAGACAGTAATCACGCAGCTCAGCAGGCCCAGATCACGTGACTGAGCATGCACTGTTCACGTGGCTGATCATACACTGATCACGTGTCTGATCATGCACTGATCACGTGGCTGATCATGCACTGATCACGTGGCTGATCATGCACTGATCACGTGGCTGATCATGCACTGATCACGTGGCTGATCATGCACTGATCACGTGGCTGATCATGCACTGTCACGTGACTATCATGCACTGATCACGTGGCACTCATGCACTGATCACGTGGCTGATCATACACTGATCACGTGACTGATCATGCACTGATCACGTGGCTGATCATGCACTGATCACGTGGCTGATCATGCACTGATCACGTGACTGATCATGCACTGATCACGTGGCTGATCATGCACTGATCACGTGACTGATCATGCACTGATCACGTGGCTATCATGCACTGATCACGTGGCTGATCATGCACTGATCACGTGGCTGATCATGCACTGTCACGTGACTGATCATGCACTGATCACGTGGCATCATGCACTGATCACGTGGCTGATCATGCACTGATCACGTGACTCATGCACTGATCACGTGGCTATCATGCACTGATCACGTGGCTGATCATGCACTGATCACGTAGCAACCATGCACTGATCACGTGACTGATCATGCACTGATCACGTGGCTGATCATGCACTGATCACGTGACTGATCATGCACTGATCACGTGACTGATCATGCACTGATCACGTGGCTGATCATGCACTGATCACGTGGCTGATCATGCACTGATCACGTGGCTGATCACACATGATCACGTGACTGATCATGCACTGATCACGTGGCTATCATGCACTGATCACTGATCATGCACTGATCACGTGGATATCATGCACTGATCACGTGGCTGATCACACACGATCACATGACTGATCATGCACTGATCACGTGGCTATCATGCACTGATCACGTGGCTATCATGCACTGATCACGTGGCTGATCATGCAATGATCACGTAGCTACCATGTACTGGTCACGTGACTGATCATGCACTGATCACGTAATTGATCATGCACTGATCACGTGGCTGATCATGCACTGATCACGTGGCTGATCATGCACTGATCACGTAACTGATCATGCACTGATCACGTGACTGATCATGCACTGATCACGTGGCTATCATGCACTGATCACGTGGCTGATCATGCACTGATCACGTGCCTGATCATGCACTGATCACGTGGCTGATCATGCACTGATCACGTGACTGATCATGCACTGATCACGTGACTGATCATGCACTGATCACGTGGCTATCATGCACTGATCACGTGGCTGATCATGCATGATCACGCAGCTACCATGTACTGACATGACTGATCATGCACTGATCACGTGACTGATCATGCACTGATCACGTGGCTATCATGCACTACTCACGTGGCTGATCATGCAATGATCATGTAGCTACCATGTACAGGTCACGTGAATGATCATACACTGATCAGGTGACTGATCATGCACTGATCACGTGGCTATCATGCACTGATCACGTGACTGATCATGCACTGATCACGTCTATATCATGCACTGATCACATGACTGCCCATGCACTGATCACGTGGATGATCATACACTAATCACGTGACAGATCATGCACTGATCACGTGGCTGATCATGCACTGATCACGTGACTGATCATGCACTGATCACGTGGCTATCATGCACTGATCACGTGGCTATCATGCACTGATCACGTGGCTGATCATACACTGATCACGTGTCTGACCATGCACTGATCACGTGGCTGATCATACACTGCTCACGTAACTGATCATGCACTGATCACGTGGCTATCATGCACTGATCACGTGGCTGAACATGCACTGTTCACGTGGCTGATCACACACCTGTCACGTGACATATCATGCACTGATCACGTGGCACTCATGCACTGATCACGTGGCTGATCATACTCTGCTCACGTAACTCATGCACACATCACGTGGCTATCATGCACTGCTCACGTGGCTGTCATGGAATGATCACGTAGCAACCATATACTGGTCACGTGACTGATCATGCAAGATCACGTAAATGATCATGCACTGTTCACGTGACTGATCATGCACTGATCACGTGACTGATCATGCACTGATCACGTGGCTATCATGCACTGCTCACGTGGCTGATCATGCAACGATCACGTAGCAACCATGTACTGGTCACGTGACTGATCATGCACTGATCACGTAATTGATCATGCACTGATCACGTGGCTCATCATGCACTGATCACGTGGCTGATCACACATGTATCACGTGACTGATCATGCACTGATCACGTGGCTCTCATGCACTGATCACGTGGCTGTCATGCACTGATCACGTGGATATCATGCACTGATCACGTGGCTGATCACACACGTATCACATGACTGATCATGCACTGATCACGTGGCTATCATGCACTGATCACGTGGCTATCATGCACTGATCACGTGGCTGATCATGCAATGATCACGTAGCTACCATGTACTGGTCACGTGACTGATCATGCACTGATCACGTAATGATCATGCACTGATCACGTGGCTGATCATGCACTGATCACGTGGCTGATCATGCACTGATCACGTGACTGATCATGCACTGATCACGTGACTGATCATGCACTGATCACGTGGCTATCATGCACTGATCACGTGGCTGATCATGCACTGATCACGTGGCTGATCATGCACTGATCACGTGACTGATCATGCACTGATCACGTGACTGATCATGCACTGATCACGTGGCTATCATGCACTGATCACGTGGCTGATCATGCACTGATCACGTAGCTACCATGTACTGATCACGTGACTGATCATGCACTGATCACGTGACTGATCATGCACTGATCACGTGGCTGATCATGCACTGATCACGTGGCTGATCATGCACTGATCACGTGACTGATCATGCACTGATCACGTGACTGATCATGCACTGATCACGTGGCTATCATGCACTGATCACGTGGCTGATCATGCATGATCACGCAGCTATCATGCACTGATCACGTGACTGATCATGCACTGATCACGTGACTGATCATGCACTGATCACGTGGCTATCATGCACTGATCACGTGGCTGATCATGCACTGATCATGTAGCTACCATGT
Source organism: Bos javanicus (assembly GCF_032452875.1). NCBI lineage: Eukaryota > Metazoa > Chordata > Mammalia > Artiodactyla > Bovidae > Bos > Bos javanicus. The sequence goes on from NW_026893972.1 coordinate 68,863, forward strand.
ACTGGTCACGTGACTGATCATGCACTGATCACGTGACTGATCATGCACTGATCACGTGGCTATCATGCACTGATCACGTGACTGATCATGCACTGATCACGTCTATATCATGCACTGATCACATGACTGATCATGCACTGATCACGTGGATGATCATGCACTGATCACGTGACTGATCATGCACTGATCACGTGGCTGATCATGCACTGATCACGTGACTGATCATGCACTGATCACGTGGCTGATCATGCACTGATCACGTGGCTATCATGCACTGATCACGTGGCTGATCATGCACTGATCACGTGTCTGATCATGCACTGATCACGTGGCTGATCATGCACTGATCACGTAACTGATCATGCACTGATCACGTGGCTATCATGCACTGATCACGTGGCTGATCATGCACTGATCACGTGGCTGATCACACACTGTCACGTGACTATCATGCACTGATCACGTGGCACTCATGCACTGATCACGTGGCTGATCATACTGATCACGTGACTCATGCACTGATCACGTGGCTATCATGCACTGATCACGTGGCTGATCATGCAATGATCACGTAGCTACCATGTACTGGTCACGTGACTGATCATGCACTGATCACGTAATTGATCATGCACTGATCACGTGGCTGATCATGCACTGATCACGTGGCTGATCATGCACTGATCACGTAACTGATCATGCACTGATCACGTGACTGATCATGCACTGATCACGTGGCTATCATGCACTGATCACGTGGCTGATCATACACTGATCACGTGCCTGATCATGCACTGATCACGTGGCTGATCATGCACTGATCACGTGACTGATCATGCACTGATCACGTGTCTGATCATGCACTGATCACGTGGCTATCATGCACTGCTCACGTGGCTGATCATGCCATGATCACGCAGCTACCATGTACTGGTCACATGACTGATCATGCACTGATCACGTGACTGATCATGCACTGATCACGTGGCTATCATGCACTACTCACGTGGCTGATCATGCAATGATCATGTAGCTACCATGTACAGGTCACGTGAATGATCATACACCCATCAGGTGACTGATCATGCACTGATCACGTGGCTATCATGCACTGATCACGAGACTGATCATGCACTGATCACGTCTATATCATGCACTGATCACATGACTGCCCATGCACTGATCACGTGGATGATCATACACTAATCTTGTGACAGATCATGCACTGATCACGTGGCTGATCATGCACTGATACCGTGACTGAGCATGGACTGATCACATGACTATCATGTAGTGATCACGTGACTTAATGGCGCTGATCATGTGACTGATCATGCGCTGATCATGTTTGCTATCATACACTGATCATGTGCCTCTGGAGGCAATAAACAAAGAGCTGAGTAGGCACGAATCAAACAGTCAGCAGGCAATAATCATGGAACTCAGGTGTGAGGAATCATGCTGCTCAGCTGGCAATAATCAAGCAGCTGAGCAGGCAGGAATTACGCAGCACAGCTGGCAATTGTCAAGCAGATGACAGGCAGGAATCGTGCAGCTCAGCTGGCAATTGTCAAGCAGATGAGCAGACAGTAATCACGCAGCTCAGCAGGCCCAGATCACGTGACTGAGCATGCACTGTTCACGTGGCTGATCATACACTGATCACGTGATGATCATGCACTGATCACTTGGATATCATGCACTGATCACGTGGCTGATCATGCACTGTTCACGTGTCTATCATGCACTGATCACGTGACTGATCATGCACTGATCACGTGGCTGATCATGCACTGATCACGTGACTGATCATGCACTGATCACGTGGCTGATCATGCACTGATCACGTGACTGATCATGCACTGATCACGTGGCTATCATGCACTGATCACGTGGCTATCATGCACTGATCACGTGGCTGATCATACACTGATCACGTGTCTGATCATGCACTGATCACGTGGCTGATCATGCACTGCTCACGTAACTGATCATGCACTGATCACGTGGCTATCATGCACTGATCACGTGGCTGATCATGCACTGATCACGTGGCTGATCACACACTGTCACGTGACTATCATGCACTGATCACGTGGCACTCATGCACTGATCACGTGGCTGATCATACTGATCACGTAACTCATGCACACATCACGTGGCTATCATGCACTGCTCACGTGGCTGTCATGCAATGATCACGTAGCAACCATATACTGGTCACGTGACTGATCATGCACTGATCACGTAAATGATCATGCACTGTTCACGTGACTGATCATGCACTGATCACGTGACTGATCATGCACTGATCACGTGGCTATCATGCACTGATCACGTGGCTGATCATGCAACGATCACGTAGCAACCATGTACTGGTCACGTGACTGATCATGCACTGATCACGTAATTGATCATGCACTGATCACGTGGCTCATCATGCACTGATCACGTGGCTGATCACACATGATCACGTGACTGATCATGCACTGATCACGTGGCTCTCATGCACTGATCACGTGGCTGTCATGCACTGATCACGTGGATATCATGCACTGATCACGTGGCTGATCACACACGTATCACATGACTGATCATGCACTGATCACGTGGCTATCATGCACTGATCACGTGGCTATCATGCACTGATCACGTGGCTGATCATGCAATGATCACGTAGCTACCATGTACTGGTCACGTGACTGATCATGCACTGATCACGTAATTGATCATGCACTGATCATGTGGCTGATCATGCACTGATCACGTGGCTGATCATGCACTGATCACGTAACTGATCATGCACTGATCACGTGACTGATCATGCACTGATCACGTGGCTATCATGCACTGATCACGTGGCTGACATACACTGATCACGTGCCTGATCATGCACTGATCACGTGGCTGATCATGCACTGATCACGTGACTGATCATGCACTGATCACGTGTCTGATCATGCACTGATCACGTGGCTATCATGCACTGCTCACGTGGCTGATCATGCCATGATCACGCAGCTACCATGTACTGGTCACATGACTGATCATGCACTGATCACGTGACTGATCATGCACTGATCACGTGGCTATCATGCACTACTCACGTGGCTGATCATGCAATGATCATGTAGCTACCATGTACAGGTCACGTGAATGATCATACACCCATCAGGTGACTGATCATGCACTGATCACGTGGCTATCATGCACTGATCACGAGACTGATCATGCACTGATCACGTCTATATCATGCACTGATCACATGACTGCCCATGCACTGATCACGTGGATGATCATACACTAATCTTGTGACAGATCATGCACTGATCACGTGGCTGATCATGCACTGATACCGTGACTGAGCATGGACTGATCACATGACTATCATGTAGTGATCACGTGACTTAATGGCGCTGATCATGTGACTGATCATGCGCTGATCATGTTTGCTATCATACACTGATCATGTGCCTCTGGAGGCAATAAACAAAGAGCTGAGTAGGCACGAATCAAACAGTCAGCAGGCAATAATCATGGAACTCAGGTGTGAGGAATCATGCTGCTCAGCTGGCAATAATCAAGCAGCTGAGCAGGCAGGAATTACGCAGCACAGCTGGCAATTGTCAAGCAGATGACAGGCAGGAATCGTGCAGCTCAGCTGGCAATTGTCAAGCAGATGAGCAGACAGTAATCACGCAGCTCAGCAGGCCCAGATCACGTGACTGAGCATGCACTGTTCACGTGGCTGATCATACACTGATCACGTGATGATCATGCACTGATCACGTGGATATCATGCACTGATCACGTGGCTGATCATGCACTGTTCACGTCTGATCATGCACTGATCACGTACTGATCATGCACTGATCACGTGGCTGATCATGCACTGATCACGTGACTGATCATGCACTGATCACGTGGCTGATCATGCACTGATCACGTGACTGATCATGCACTGATCACGTGGCTATCATGCACTGATCACGTGGCTATCATGCACTGATCACGTGGCTGATCATGCACTGATCACGTGACTGATCATGCACTGATCACGTGGCTGATCATGCACTGATCACGTGACTGATCATGCACTGATCACGTGGCTATCATGCACTGATCACGTGGCTGATCATGCACTGATCACGTGGCTGATCATGCACTGATCACGTGACTGATCATGCACTGATCACGTGGCATCATGCACTGATCACGTGGCTGATCATGCACTGATCACGTGACTCATGCACTGATCACGTGGCTATCATGCACTGATCACGTGGCTGATCATGCACTGATCACGTGGCTATCATGCACTGGTCACGTGACTGATCATGCACTGATCACGTAGCTGATCATGCACTGATCACGTGACTGATCATGCACTGATCACGTGACTGATCATGCACTGATCACGTGGCTATCATGCACTGATCACGAGACTGATCATGCACTGATCACGTCTATATCATGCACTGATCACATGACTGCCCATGCACTGATCACGTGGATGATCATACACTAATCTTGTGACAGATCATGCACTGATCACGTGGCTGATCATGCACTGATACCGTGACTGAGCATGGACTGATCACATGACTATCATGTAGTGATCACGTGACTTAATGGCGCTGATCATGTGACTGATCATGCGCTGATCATGTTTGCTATCATACACTGATCATGTGCCTCTGGAGGCAATAAACAAAGAGCTGAGTAGGCACGAATCAAACAGTCAGCAGGCAATAATCATGGAACTCAGCTGTGAGGAATCATGCTGCTCAGCTGGCAATAATCAAGCAGCTGAGCAGGCAGGAATTACGCAGCACAGCTGGCAATTGTCAAGCAGATGACAGGCAGGAATCGTGCAGCTCAGCTGGCAATTGTCAAGCAGATGAGCAGACAGTAATCACGCAGCTCAGCAGGCCCAGATCACGTGACTGAGCATGCACTGTTCACGTGGCTGATCATACACTGATCACGTGATGATCATGCACTGATCACTTGGATATCATGCACTGATCACGTGGCTGATCATACACTGTTCACGTGTCTGACCATGCACTGATCACGTGGCTGATCATACACTGCTCACGTAACTGATCATGCACTGATCACGTGGCTATCATGCACTGATCACGTGGCTGAACATGCACTGTTCACGTGGCTGATCACACACCTGTCACGTGACATATCATGCACTGATCACGTGGCACTCATGCACTGATCACGTGGCTGATCATACTCTGCTCACGTAACTCATGCACACATCACGTGGCTATCATGCACTGCTCACGTGGCTCGTCATGGAATGATCACGTAGCAACCATATACTGGTCACGTGACTGATCATGCAAAGATCACGTAAATGATCATGCACTGTTCACGTGACTGATCATGTACTGATCACGTGACTGATCATGCACTGATCACGTGGCTATCATGCTCTGCTCACGTGGCTGATCATGCAACGATCACGTAGCAACCATGTACTGGTCACGTGACTGATCATGCACTGATCACGTAATTGATCATGCACTGATCACGTGGCTGATCACACATGATCACGTGACTGATCATGCACTGATCACGTGGCTCTCATGCACTGATCACGTGGCTGTCATGCACTGATCACGTGGATATCATGCACTGATCACGTGGCTGATCACACACGTATCACATGACTGATCATGCACTGATCACGTGGCTATCATGCACTGATCACGTGGCTATCATGCACTGATCACGTGGCTGATCATGCAATGATCACGTAGCTACCATGTACTGGTCACGTGACTGATCATGCACTGATCACGTAATTGATCATGCACTGATCATGTGGCTGATCATGCACTGATCACGTGGCTGATCATACACTGATCACATAACTGATCATGCACTGATCACGTGACTGATCATGCACTGATCACGTGGCTATCATGCACTGATCACTTGGCTGACATACACTGATCACGTGCCTGGTCATGCACTGATCACGTGGCTGATCATGCACTGATCACGTGACTGATCATGCACTGATCTCGTGTCTGATCATGCACTGATCACGTGGCTATCATGCACTGCTCACGTGGCTGATCATGCCATGATCACGCAGCTACCATGTACTGGTCACATGACTGATCATGCACTGATCACGTGACTGATCATGCAGTGATCACGTGGCTATCATGAACTACTCACGTGGCTGATCATGCAATGATCATGTAGCTACCATGTACAGGTCACGTGAATGATCATACACCCATCAGGTGACTGATCATGCACTGATCACGTGGCTATCATGCACTGATCACGAGACTGATCATGCACTGTTCACGTCTATATCATGCACTGATCACATGACTGCCCGTGCACTGATCACGTGGATGATCATACACTAATCTTGTGACAGATCATGCACTGATCACGTGGCTGATCATGCACTGATACCGTGACTGAGCATGGACTGATCACATGACTATCATGTAGTGATCACGTGACTTAATGGCGCTGATCATGTGACTGATCATGCGCTGATCATGTTTGCTATCATACACTGATCATGTGCCTCTGGAGGCAATAAACAAAGAGCTGAGTAGGCACGAATCAAACAGTCAGCAGGCAATAATCATGGAACTCAGGTGTGAGGAATCATGCTGCTCAGCTGGCAATAATCAAGCAGCTGAGCAGGCAGGAATTACGCAGCACAGCTGGCAATTGTCAAGCAGATGACAGGCAGGAATCGTGCAGCTCAGCTGGCAATTGTCAAGCAGATGAGCAGACAGTAATCACGCAGCTCAGCAGGCCCAGATCACGTGACTGAGCATGCACTGTTCACGTGGCTGATCATACACTGATCACGTGTCTGATCATGCACTGATCACGTGGCTGATCATGCACTGATCACGTGACTGATCATGCACTGATCACGTGGCTATCATGCACTGATCACGTGGCTGATCATGCACTGATCACGTGGCTGATCATGCACACTGTCACGTGACTATCATGCACTGATCACGTGGCATCATGCACTGATCACGTGGCTGATCATACACTGATCACGTGACTGATCATGCACTGATCACGTGGCTGATCATGCACTGATCACGTGGCTGATCACACACTGTCACGTGACTATCATGCACTGATCACGTGGCACTCATGCACTGATCACGTGGCTGATCATACACTGATCACGTGACTCATGCACTGATCACGTGGCTATCATGCACTGATCACGTGGCTGATCATGCAATGATCACGTAGCAACCATGTACTGGTCACGTGACTGATCATGCACTGATCACGTGGCTGATCATGCACTGATCACGTGACTGATCATGCACTGATCACGTGACTGATCATGCACTGATCACGTGACTGATCATGCACTGATCACGTGGCTGATCATGCACTGATCACGTGGCTGATCACACATGATCACGTGACTGATCATGCACTGATCACGTGGCTATCATGCACTGATCACGTGGCTGATCATGCACTGATCACGTGGATATCATGCACTGATCACGTGGCTGATCACACACGTATCACGTGACTGATCATGCACTGATCACGTGGCTATCATGCACTGATCACGTGGCTATCATGCACTGATCACGTGGCTGATCATGCACTGATCACGTAGCTACCATGCACTGATCACGTGACTGATCATGCACTGATCACGTAACTGATCATGCACTGATCACGTGGCTGATCATGCACTGATCACGTGGCTGATCATGCACTGATCACGTGACTGATCATGCACTGATCACGTGACTGATCATGCACTGATCACGTGGCTGATCATGCACTGATCACGTGACTGATCATGCACTGATCACGTGACTGATCATGCACTGATCACGTGGCTATCATGCACTGATCACGTGGCTGATCATGCACTGATCACGTAGCTATCATGTACTGATCACGTGACTGATCATGCACTGATCACGTAACTGATCATGCACTGATCACGTGGCTGATCATGCACTGATCACGTGACTGATCATGCACTGATCACGTGACTGATCATGCACTGATCACGTGGCTATCATGCACTGATCACGTGGCTGACATACACTGATCACGTGCCTGATCATGCACTGATCACGTGGCTGATCATGCACTGATCACGTGACTGATCATGCACTGATCACGTGTCTGATCATGCACTGATCACGTGGCTATCATGCACTGCTCACGTGGCTGATCATGCCATGATCACGCAGCTACCATGTACTGGTCACATGACTGATCATGCACTGATCACGTGACTGATCATGCAGTGATCACGTGGCTATCATGCACTACTCACGTGGCTGATCATGCAATGATCATGTAGCTACCATGTACAGGTCACGTGAATGATCATACACCCATCAGGTGACTGATCATGCACTGATCACGTGGCTATCATGCACTGATCACGAGACTGATCATGCACTGATCACGTCTATATCATGCACTGATCACATGACTGCCCATGCACTGATCACGTGGATGATCATACACTAATCTTGTGACAGATCATGCACTGATCACGTGGCTGATCATGCACTGATACCGTGACTGAGCATGGACTGATCACATGACTATCATGTAGTGATCACGTGACTTAATGGCGCTGATCATGTGACTGATCATGCGCTGATCATGTTTGCTATCATACACTGATCATGTGCCTCTGGAGGCAATAAACAAAGAGCTGAGTAGGCACGAATCAAACAGTCAGCAGGCAATAATCATGGAACTCAGCTGTGAGGAATCATGCTGCTCAGCTGGCAATAATCAAGCAGCTGAGCAGGCAGGAATTACGCAGCACAGCTGGCAATTGTCAAGCAGATGACAGGCAGGAATCGTGCAGCTCAGCTGGCAATTGTCAAGCAGATGAGCAGACAGTAATCACGCAGCTCAGCAGGCCCAGATCACGTGACTGAGCATGCACTGTTCACGTGGCTGATCATACACTGATCACGTGATGATCATGCACTGATCACTTGGATATCATGCACTGATCACGTGGCTGATCATACACTGTTCACGTGTCTGACCATGCACTGATCACGTGGCTGATCATGCACTGATCACGTGGCTGATCATGCACTGATCACGTGGCTGATCATGCACTGATCACGTGGCTGATCATGCACTGATCACGTGGCTGATCATGCACTGATCACGTGGCTATCATGCACTGATCACGTGGCTGATCATGCACTGATCACGTGACTGATCATGCACTGATCACGTGGCTATCATGCACTGATCACGTGGCTGATCATGCATGATCACGTAGCTACCATGCACTGATCACGTGACTGATCATGCACTGATCACGTGACTGATCATGCACTGATCACGTGACTGATCATGCACTGATCACGTGGCTATCATGCACTGATCACGTGGCTGATCATGCCATGATCACGTAGCTACCATGTACTGGTCACGTGACTGATCATGCACTGATCACGTGACTGATCATGCACTGATCACGTGGCTATCATGCACTGATCACGTGGCTGATCATGCAATGATCACGTAGCTATCATGTACTGATCACGTGACTGATCATGCACTGATCACGTGACTGATCATGCACTGATCACGTGGCTATCATGCACTGATCACGTGACTGATCATGCACTGATCACGTCTATATCATGCACTGATCACGTGACTGATCATGCACTGATCACGTGGCTGATCATGCACTGATCACGTGACTGATCATGCACTGATCACGTGGCTGATCATGCACTGATCACGTGACTGATCATGCACTGATCACGTGGCTATCATGCACTGATCACGTGGCTATCATGCACTGATCACGTGGCTGATCATGCACTGATCACGTGACTGATCATGCACTGATCACGTGGCTGATCATGCACTGATCACGTGACTGATCATGCACTGATCACGTGGCTATCATGCACTGATCACGTGGCTGATCATGCACTGATCACGTGGCTGATCATGCACTGATCACGTGACTATCATGCACTGATCACGTGGCATCATGCACTGATCACGTGGCTGATCATGCACTGATCACGTGACTGATCATGCACTGATCACGTGGCTGATCATGCACTGATCACGTGGCTGATCATGCACTGATCACGTGACTATCATGCACTGATCACGTGGCATCATGCACTGATCACGTGGCTGATCATACACTGATCACGTGACTCATGCACTGATCACGTGGCTATCATGCACTGATCACGTGGCTGATCATGCACTGATCACGTAGCTACCATGCACTGGTCACGTGACTGATCATGCACTGATCACGTGGCTGATCATGCACTGATCACGTGACTGATCATGCACTGATCACGTGACTGATCATGCACTGATCACGTGACTGATCATGCACTGATCACGTGGCTGATCATGCACTGATCACGTGGCTGATCACACATGATCACGTGACTGATCATGCACTGATCACGTGGCTCATGCACTGATCACGTGGCTGATCATGCACTGATCACGTGGCTATCATGCACTGATCACGTGGCTGATCATGCACTATCACGTGACTGATCATGCACTGATCACGTGGCTATCATGCACTGATCACGTGGCTATCATGCACTGATCACGTGGCTGATCATGCACTGATCACGTAGCTACCATGCACTGATCACGTGACTGATCATGCACTGATCACGTAACTGATCATGCACTGATCACGTGGCTGATCATGCACTGATCACGTGGCTGATCATGCACTGATCACGTGACTGATCATGCACTGATCACGTGACTGATCATGCACTGATCACGTGGCTGATCATGCACTGATCACGTGACTGATCATGCACTGATCACGTGACTGATCATGCACTGATCACGTGGCTATCATGCACTGATCACGTGGCTGATCATGCAATGATCACGTAGCTACCATGTACTGGTCACGTGACTGATCATGCACTGATCACGTAATTGATCATGCACTGATCACGTGGCTGATCATGCACTGATCACGTGACTGATCATGCACTGATCACGTGACTGATCATGCACTGATCACGTGGCTATCATGCACTGATCACGTGGCTGACATGCACTGATCACGTGCCTGATCATGCACTGATCACGTGGCTGATCATGCACTGATCACGTGACTGATCATGCACTGATCACGTGTCTGATCATGCACTGATCACGTGGCTATCATGCACTGCTCACGTGGCTGATCATGCCATGATCACGCAGCTACCATGTACTGGTCACATGACTGATCATGCACTGATCACGTGACTGATCATGCAGTGATCACGTGGCTATCATGCACTACTCACGTGGCTGATCATGCAATGATCATGTAGCTACCATGTACAGGTCACGTGAATGATCATACACCCATCAGGTGACTGATCATGCACTGATCACGTGGCTATCATGCACTGATCACGAGACTGATCATGCACTGATCACGTCTATATCATGCACTGATCACATGACTGCCCATGCACTGATCACGTGGATGATCATACACTAATCTTGTGACAGATCATGCACTGATCACGTGGCTGATCATGCACTGATACCGTGACTGAGCATGGACTGATCACATGACTATCATGTAGTGATCACGTGACTTAATGGCGCTGATCATGTGACTGATCATGCGCTGATCATGTTTGCTATCATACACTGATCATGTGCCTCTGGAGGCAATAAACAAAGAGCTGAGTAGGCACGAATCAAACAGTCAGCAGGCAATAATCATGGAACTCAGCTGTGAGGAATCATGCTGCTCAGCTGGCAATAATCAAGCAGCTGAGCAGGCAGGAATTACGCAGCACAGCTGGCAATTGTCAAGCAGATGACAGGCAGGAATCGTGCAGCTCAGCTGGCAATTGTCAAGCAGATGAGCAGACAGTAATCACGCAGCTCAGCAGGCCCAGATCACGTGACTGAGCATGCACTGTTCACGTGGCTGATCATACACTGATCACGTGATGATCATGCACTGATCACGTGATATCATGCACTGATCACGTGGCTGATCATGCACTGATCACGTGGCTGATCATGCACTGATCACGTGGCTGATCATGCACTGATCACGTGACTGATCATGCACTGATCACGTGGCTATCATGCACTGATCACGTGGCTGATCATGCACTGATCACGTGGCTGATCATGCACTGATCACGTGGCTGATCATGCACTGATCACGTGACTGATCATGCACTGATCACGTGTCATCATGCACTGATCACGTGGCTATCATGCACTGATCACGTGGCTGATCATGCACTGATCACGTGGCTATCATGCACTGCTCACGTGGCTGATCATGCAATGATCACGTAGCTATCATGCACTGGTCACGTGACTGATCATGCACTGATCACGTGACTGATCATGCACTGATCACGTGGCTATCATGCACTGATCACGTGGCTGATCATGCACTGATCACGTCTATATCATGCACTGATCACGTGACTGATCATGCACTGATCACGTGGATGATCATGCACTGATCACGTGACTGATCATGCACTGATCACGTGGCTGATCACACACGATCACGTGACTGATCATGCACTGATCACGTGGCTATCATGCACTGATCACGTGGCTATCATGCACTGATCACGTGGCTGATCATGCACTGATCACGTGACTGATCATGCACTGATCACGTGGCTGATCATGCACTGATCACGTGACTGATCATGCACTGATCACGTGGCTATCATGCACTGATCACGTGGCTGATCATGCACTGATCACGTGGCTGATCATGCACTGATCACGTGACTGATCATGCACTGATCACGTGGCATCATGCACTGATCACGTGGCTGATCATGCACTGATCACGTGACTGATCATGCACTGATCACGTGGCTGATCATGCACTGATCACGTGGCTGATCATGCACTGATCACGTGACTATCATGCACTGATCACGTGGCATCATGCACTGATCACGTGGCTGATCATGCACTGATCACGTGACTCATGCACTGATCACGTGGCTATCATGCACTGATCACGTGGCTGATCATGCACTGATCACGTAGCTATCATGCACTGATCACGTGACTGATCATGCACTGATCACGTGACTGATCATGCACTGATCACGTGACTGATCATGCACTGATCACGTGACTGATCATGCACTGATCACGTGACTGATCATGCACTGATCACGTGGCTGATCATGCACTGATCACGTGGCTGATCACACATGATCACGTGACTGATCATGCACTGATCACGTGGCTATCATGCACTGATCACGTGGCTGATCATGCACTGATCACGTGGCTATCATGCACTGATCACGTGGCTGATCATGCACTGACGTGACTGATCATGCACTGATCACGTGGCTGATCATGCACTGATCACGTGGCTATCATGCACTGATCACGTGGCTGATCATGCACTGATCACGTAGCTACCATGCACTGATCACGTGACTGATCATGCACTGATCACGTAACTGATCATGCACTGATCACGTGGCTGATCATGCACTGATCACGTGGCTGATCATGCACTGATCACGTGACTGATCATGCACTGATCACGTGACTGATCATGCACTGATCACGTGGCTGATCATGCACTGATCACGTGACTGATCATGCACTGATCACGTGACTGATCATGCACTGATCACGTGGCTATCATGCACTGATCACGTGGCTGATCATGCAATGATCACGTAGCTACCATGCACTGGTCACGTGACTGATCATGCACTGATCACGTAACTGATCATGCACTGATCACGTGGCTGATCATGCACTGATCACGTGACTGATCATGCACTGATCACGTGACTGATCATGCACTGATCACGTGGCTATCATGCACTGATCACGTGGCTGATCATGCACTGATCACGTGCCTGATCATGCACTGATCACGTGGCTGATCATGCACTGATCACGTGACTGATCATGCACTGATCACGTGACTGATCATGCACTGATCACGTGGCTATCATGCACTGATCACGTGGCTGATCATGCATGATCACGCAGCTACCATGCACTGATCACGTGACTGATCATGCACTGATCACGTGACTGATCATGCACTGATCACGTGGCTATCATGCACTACTCACGTGGCTGATCATGCAATGATCACGTAGCTACCATGTACTGGTCACGTGACTGATCATGCACTGATCACGTGACTGATCATGCACTGATCACGTGGCTATCATGCACTGATCACGTGACTGATCATGCACTGATCACGTCTATATCATGCACTGATCACGTGACTGATCATGCACTGATCACGTGGCTGATCATGCACTGATCACGTGACTGATCATGCACTGATCACGTGGCTGATCATGCACTGATCACATGACTGATCATGCACTGATCACGTGGCTATCATGCACTGATCACGTGGCTGATCATGCACTGATCACGTGGCTGATCATGCACTGATACCGTGACTGAGCATGGACTGATCACATGACTATCATGTAGTGATCACGTGACTTAATGGCGCTGATCATGTGACTGATCATGCGCTGATCATGTTTGCTATCATACACTGATCATGTGCCTCTGGAGGCAATAAACAAAGAGCTGAGTAGGCACGAATCAAACAGTCAGCAGGCAATAATCATGGAACTCAGGTGTGAGGAATCATGCTGCTCAGCTGGCAATAATCAAGCAGCTGAGCAGGCAGGAATTACGCAGCACAGCTGGCAATTGTCAAGCAGATGACAGGCAGGAATCGTGCAGCTCAGCTGGCAATTGTCAAGCAGATGAGCAGACAGTAATCACGCAGCTCAGCAGGCCCAGATCACGTGACTGAGCATGCACTGTTCACGTGGCTGATCATACACTGATCACGTGATGATCATGCACTGATCACTTGGATATCATGCACTGATCACGTGGCTGATCATACACTGTTCACGTGTCTGACCATGCACTGATCACGTGGCTGATCATACACTGCTCACGTAACTGATCATGCACTGATCACGTGGCTATCATGCACTGATCACGTGGCTGAACATGCACTGTTCACGTGGCTGATCACACACCTGTCACGTGACATATCATGCACTGATCACGTGGCACTCATGCACTGATCACGTGGCTGATCATACTCTGCTCACGTAACTCATGCACACATCACGTGGCTATCATGCACTGCTCACGTGGCTCGTCATGGAATGATCACGTAGCTACCATATACTGGTCACGTGACTGATCATGCACAGATCACGTAAATGATCATGCACTGTTCACGTGACTGATCATGTACTGATCACGTGACTGATCATGCACTGATCACGTGGCTATCATGCTCTGCTCACGTGGCTGATCATGCAACGATCACGTAGCAACCATGTACTGGTCACGTGACTGATCATGCACTGATCACGTAATTGATCCTGCACTGATCACGTGGCTCATCATGCACTGATCACGTGGCTGATCACACATGTATCACGTGACTGATCATGCACTGATCACGTGGCTCATGCACTGATCACGTGGCTGTCATGCACTGATCACGTGGATATCATGCACTGATCACGTGGCTGATCACACACGTATCACATGACTGATCATGCACTGATCACGTGGCTATCATGCACTGATCACGTGGCTATCATGCACTGATCACGTGGCTGATCATGCAATGATCACATAGCTACCATGTACTGGTCACGTGACTGATCATGCACTGATCACGTGGCTGATCATGCACTGATCACGTGGCTGATCATGCACTGATCACGTGGCTGATCACACATGATCACGTGACTGATCATGCACTGATCACGTGGCTATCATGCACTGATCACGAGACTGATCATGCACTGATCACGTCTATATCATGCACTGATCACATGACTGCCCATGCACTGATCACGTGGATGATCATACACTAATCATGTGACAGATCATGCACTGATCACGTGGCTGATCATGCACTGATACCGTGACTGAGCATGGACTGATCACATGACTATCATGTAGTGATCACGTGACTTAATGGCGCTGATCATGTGACTGATCATGCGCTGATCATGTTTGCTATCATACACTGATCATGTGCCTCTGGAGGCAATAAACAAAGAGCTGAGTAGGCACGAATCAAACAGTCAGCAGGCAATAATCATGGAACTCAGGTGTGAGGAATCATGCTGCTCAGCTGGCAATAATCAAGCAGCTGAGCAGGCAGGAATTACGCAGCACAGCTGGCAATTGTCAAGCAGATGACAGGCAGGAATCGTGCAGCTCAGCTGGCAATTGTCAAGCAGATGAGCAGACAGTAATCACGCAGCTCAGCAGGCCCAGATCACGTGACTGAGCATGCACTGTTCACGTGGCTGATCATACACTGATCACGTGATGATCATGCACTGATCACTTGGATATCATGCACTGATCACGTGGCTGATCATACACTGTTCACGTGTCTGACCATGCACTGATCACGTGGCTGATCATACACTGCTCACGTAACTGATCATGCACTGATCACGTGGCTGATCATGCACTGATCACGTGGCTGATCATGCACTGATCACGTGGCTATCATGCACTGATCACGTGGCTGATCATGCACTGATCACGTGACTGATCATGCACTGATCACGTGACTGATCATGCACTGATCACGTAACTGATCATGCACTGATCACGTGGCTGATCATGCACTGATCACGTGACTGATCATGCACTGATCACGTGGCTATCATGCACTGATCACGTGGCTGATCATGCAATGATCACGTAGCTACCATGTACTGGTCACGTGACTGATCATGCACTGATCACGTAATTGATCATGCACTGATCACGTGGCTGATCATGCACTGATCACGTGGCTGATCATGCACTGATCACGTGACTGATCATGCACTGATCACGTGGCTATCATGCACTGATCACGTGGCTGATCATGCACTGATCACGTGGCTATCATGCACTGATCACGTGGCTGATCATGCACTGATCACGTGACTGATCATGCACTGATCACGTGACTGATCATGCACTGATCACGTGGCTATCATGCACTGATCACGTGGCTGATCATGCACTGTCACGTGACTGATCATGCACTGATCACGTGACTGATCATGCACTGATCACGTGGCTATCATGCACTACTCACGTGGCTGATCATGCAATGATCATGTAGCTACCATGTACTGGTCACGTGACTGATCATACACCCATCAGGTGACTGATCATGCACTGATCACGTGGCTGATCATGCACTGATCACCTGCCTGATCATGCACTGATCACGTGACTGATCATGCACTGATCACATGGCTATCATGAACTGATCACCTGGCTGATCATGCACTGATCACGTGGCTGATCATGCACTGATACCGTGACTGAGCATGGACTGATCACATGACTATCATGTAGTGATCACGTGACTTAATGGCGCTGATCATGTGACTGATCATGCGCTGATCATGTTTGCTATCATACACTGATCATGTGCCTCTGGAGGCAATAAACAAAGAGCTGAGTAGGCACGAATCAAACAGTCAGCAGGCAATAATCATGGAACTCAGCTGTGAGGAATCATGCTGCTCAGCTGGCAATAATCAAGCAGCTGAGCAGGCAGGAATTACGCAGCACAGCTGGCAATTGTCAAGCAGATGACAGGCAGGAATCGTGCAGCTCAGCTGGCAATTGTCAAGCAGATGAGCAGACAGTAATCACGCAGCTCAGCAGGCCCAGATCACGTGACTGAGCATGCACTGTTCACGTGGCTGATCATACACTGATCACGTGATGATCATGCACTGATCACGTGACTATCATGCACTGATCACGTGGCTGATCATACACTGTTCACGTGTCTGACCATGCACTGATCACGTGGCTGATCATACACTGCTCACGTAACTGATCATGCACTGATCACGTGGCTATCATGCACTGATCACGTGGCTGATCATGCACTGATCACGTGGCTATCATGCACTGGTCACGTGACTGATCATGCACTGATCACGTGGCTGATCATGCACTGATCACGTGACTGATCATGCACTGATCACGTGACTGATCATGCACTGATCACGTGGCTATCATGCACTGATCACGTGGCTGATCATGCACTGATCACGTAGCTACCATGTACTGGTCACGTGACTGATCATGCACTGATCACGTAACTGATCATGCACTGATCACGTGGCTGATCATGCACTGATCACGTGACTGATCATGCACTGATCACGTGGCTATCATGCACTGATCACGTGGCTGATCATGCACTGATCACGTAGCTACCATGTACTGGTCACGTGACTGATCATGCACTGATCACGTAATTGATCATGCACTGATCACGTGGCTGATCATGCACTGATCACGTGACTGATCATGCACTGATCACGTGACTGATCATGCACTGATCACGTGGCTATCATGCACTGATCACGTGGCTGATCATGCACTGATCACGTGCCTGATCATGCACTGATCACATGACTGATCATGCACTGATCACGTGACTGATCATGCACTGATCACGTGGCTATCATGCACTACTCACGTGGCTGATCATGCAATGATCATAGCTACCATGTACTGGTCACGTGACTGATCATGCACTGATCACGTGACTGATCATGCACTGATCACGTGGCTATCATGCACTGATCACGTGGCTGATCATGCACTGATCACCTGCCTGATCATGCACTGATCACGTGACTGATCATGCACTGATCACGTAGCATCATGCACTGATCACGTGGCTGATCATGCACTGATCACGTGGCTATCATGCACTGATCACGTGGCTATCATGCACTGATCACGTGGCTGATCATGCACTGATACCGTGACTGAGCATGGACTGATCACATGACTATCATGTAGTGATCACGTGACTTAATGGCGCTGATCATGTGACTGATCATGCGCTGATCATGTTTGCTATCATACACTGATCATGTGCCTCTGGAGGCAATAAACAAAGAGCTGAGTAGGCACGAATCAAACAGTCAGCAGGCAATAATCATGGAACTCAGGTGTGAGGAATCATGCTGCTCAGCTGGCAATAATCAAGCAGCTGAGCAGGCAGGAATTACGCAGCACAGCTGGCAATTGTCAAGCAGATGACAGGCAGGAATCGTGCAGCTCAGCTGGCAATTGTCAAGCAGATGAGCAGACAGTAATCACGCAGCTCAGCAGGCCCTGATCACGTGACTGAGCATGCACTGTTCACGTGGCTGATCATACACTGATCACGTGATTGATCATGCACTGATCACTTGGATATCATGCACTGATCACGTGGCTGATCATACACTGTTCACGTGTCTGACCATGCACTGATCACGTGGCTGATCATACACTGCTCACGTAACTGATCATGCACTGATCACGTGGCTGATCATGCACTGATCACGTGGCTGATCATGCACTGATCACGTGGCTGATCATGCACTGATCACGTGGCTATCATGCACTGATCACGTGGCTGATCATGCACTGATCACGTGGCTGATCATGCACTGATCACGTAGCTACCATGCACTGATCACGTGACTGATCATGCACTGATCACGTAACTGATCATGCACTGATCACGTGGCTGATCATGCACTGATCACGTGACTGATCATGCACTGATCACGTGACTGATCATGCACTGATCACGTGACTGATCATGCACTGATCACGTGGCTGATCATGCACTGATCACGTGGCTGATCATGCACTGATCACGTGACTGATCATGCACTGATCACGTGGCTATCATGCACTGATCACGTGGCTGATCATGCACTGATCACGTAGCTATCATGCACTGATCACGTGACTGATCATGCACTGATCACGTGGCTGATCATGCACTGATCACGTGACTGATCATGCACTGATCACGTGGCTGATCATGCACTGATCACGTGACTGATCATGCACTGATCACGTGGCTATCATGCACTGATCACGTGGCTGATCATGCACTGATCACGTGGCTATCATGCACTGATCACGTGGCTGATCATGCACTGATCACGTGACTGATCATGCACTGATCACGTGACTGATCATGCACTGATCACGTGGCTATCATGCACTGATCACGTGGCTGATCATGCACTGATCACGTGACTGATCATGCACTGATCACGTGACTGATCATGCACTGATCACGTGCTGATCATGCACTGATCACGTGGCTGATCATGCACTGATCACGTGGCTATCATGCACTGATCACGTGGCTATCATGCACTGATCACGTGGCTGATCATGCACTGATCACGTGGCTGATCATGCACTGATCACGTGACTGATCATGCACTGATCACGTGGCTATCATGCACTGATCACGTGGCTGATCATGCACTGATCACGTGGCTGATCATGCACTGATCACGTGACTGATCATGCACTGATCACGTGACTGATCATGCACTGATCACGTGGCTATCATGCACTGATCACGTGGCTGATCATGCAATGATCACGTAGCTACCATGCACTGGTCACGTGACTGATCATGCACTGATCACGTGACTGATCATGCACTGATCACGTGGCTATCATGCACTGATCACGTGGCTGATCATGCACTGATCACGTGACTGATCATGCACTGATCACGTGACTGATCATGCACTGATCACGTGGCTGATCATGCACTGATCACGTGGCTGATCATGCACTGATCACGTGGCTGATCATGCACTGATCACGTGGCTGATCATGCACTGATCACGTGGCTGATCATGCACTGATCACGTGGCTGATCATGCACTGATCACGTGACTGATCATGCACTGATCACGTGGCTATCATGCACTGATCACGTGGCTGATCATGCACTGATCACGTGCCTGATCATGCACTGATCACGTGACTGATCATGCACTGATCACGTGACTGATCATGCACTGATCACGTGGCTATCATGCACTATCACGTGGCTGATCATGCAATGATCACGTAGCTACCATGTACTGGTCACGTGACTGATCATGCACTGATCACGTGACTGATCATGCACTGATCACGTGGCTATCATGCACTGATCACGTGGCTGATCATGCACTGATCACGTGCTGATCATGCACTGATCACGTGACTGATCATGCACTGATCACGTGGCATCATGCACTGATCACGTGGCTGATCATGCACTGATCACGTGGCTGATCATGCACTGATCACGTGGCTATCATGCACTGATCACGTGGCTGATCATGCACTGATACCGTGACTGAGCATGGACTGATCACATGACTATCATGTAGTGATCACGTGACTTAATGGCGCTGATCATGTGACTGATCATGCGCTGATCATGTTTGCTATCATACACTGATCATGTGCCTCTGGAGGCAATAAACAAAGAGCTGAGTAGGCACGAATCAAACAGTCAGCAGGCAATAATCATGGAACTCAGGTGTGAGGAATCATGCTGCTCAGCTGGCAATAATCAAGCAGCTGAGCAGGCAGGAATTACGCAGCACAGCTGGCAATTGTCAAGCAGATGACAGGCAGGAATCATGCAGCTCAGCTGGCAATTGTCAAGCAGATGAGCAGACAGTAATCACGCAGCTCAGCAGGCCCTGATCACGTGACTGAGCATGCACTGTTCACGTGGCTGATCATACACTGATCACGTGATTGATCATGCACTGATCACTTGGATATCATGCACTGATCACGTGGCTGATCATACACTGTTCACGTGTCTGAGCATGCACTGATCACGTGGCTGATCATACACTGCTCACGTAACTGATCATGCACTGATCACGTGGCTGATCATGCACTGATCACGTGGCTGATCATGCACTGATCACGTGGCTGATCATGCACTGATCACGTGGCTATCATGCACTGATCACGTGGCTGATCATGCACTGATCACGTGGCTGATCATGCACTGATCACGTAGCTATCATGCACTGATCACGTGACTGATCATGCACTGATCACGTAACTGATCATGCACTGATCACGTGGCTGATCATGCACTGATCACGTGACTGATCATGCACTGATCACGTGACTGATCATGCACTGATCACGTGACTGATCATGCACTGATCACGTGGCTGATCATGCACTGATCACGTGGCTGATCATGCACTGATCACGTGACTGATCATGCACTGATCACGTGGCTATCATGCACTGATCACGTGGCTGATCATGCACTGATCACGTGGCTATCATGCACTGATCACGTGACTGATCATGCACTGATCACGTGGCTGATCATGCACTGATCACGTGACTGATCATGCACTGATCACGTGACTGATCATGCACTGATCACGTGACTGATCATGCACTGATCACGTGGCTATCATGCACTGATCACGTGGCTGATCATGCACTGATCACGTGGCTATCATGCACTGATCACGTGGCTGATCATGCACTGATCACGTGACTGATCATGCACTGATCACGTGACTGATCATGCACTGATCACGTGGCTATCATGCACTGATCACGTGGCTGATCATGCACTGATCACGTGACTGATCATGCACTGATCACGTGACTGATCATGCACTGATCACGTAGCATCATGCACTGATCACGTGGCTGATCATGCACTGATCACGTGGCTGATCATGCACTGATCACGTGGCTATCATGCACTGATCACGTGGCTGATCATGCACTGATACCGTGACTGAGCATGGACTGATCACATGACTATCATGTAGTGATCACGTGACTTAATGGCGCTGATCATGTGACTGATCATGCGCTGATCATGTTTGCTATCATACACTGATCATGTGCCTCTGGAGGCAATAAACAAAGAGCTGAGTAGGCACGAATCAAACAGTCAGCAGGCAATAATCATGGAACTCAGGTGTGAGGAATCATGCTGCTCAGCTGGCAATAATCAAGCAGCTGAGCAGGCAGGAATTACGCAGCACAGCTGGCAATTGTCAAGCAGATGACAGGCAGGAATCGTGCAGCTCAGCTGGCAATTGTCAAGCAGATGAGCAGACAGTAATCACGCAGCTCAGCAGGCCCAGATCACGTGACTGAGCATGCACTGTTCACGTGGCTGATCATACACTGATCACGTGATGATCATGCACTGATCACGTGGATATCATGCACTGATCACGTGGCTGATCATGCACTGATCACGTGCTGATCATGCACTGATCACGTGGCTGATCATGCACTGATCACGTGGCTGATCATGCACTGATCACGTGACTGATCATGCACTGATCACGTGGCTGATCATGCACTGATCACGTGACTGATCATGCACTGATCACGTGGCTATCATGCACTGATCACGTGGCTGATCATGCACTGATCACGTGGCTGATCACACTGATCACGTAACTGATCATGCACTGATCACGTGACTGATCATGCACTGATCACGTGGCTATCATGCACTGATCACGTGGCTGACATACACTGATCACGTGCCTGATCATGCACTGATCACGTGGCTGATCATGCACTGATCACGTGACTGATCATGCACTGATCACGTGTCTGATCATGCACTGATCACGTGGCTATCATGCAATGCTCACGTGGCTGATCATGCCATGATCACGCAGCTACCATGTACTGGTCACATGACTGATCATGCACTGATCACGTGACTGATCATGCACTGATCACGTGGCTATCATGCACTACTCACGTGGCTGATCATGCAATGATCATGTAGCTACCATGTACAGGTCACGTGAATGATCATACACCCATCAGGTGACTGATCATGCACTGATCACGTGGCTATCATGCACTGATCACGAGACTGATCATGCACTGATCACGTCTATATCATGCACTGATCACATGACTGCCCATGCACTGATCACGTGGATGATCATACACTAATCTTGTGACAGATCATGCACTGATCACGTGGCTGATCATGCACTGATACCGTGACTGAGCATGGACTGATCACATGACTATCATGTAGTGATCACGTGACTTAATGGCGCTGATCATGTGACTGATCATGCGCTGATCATGTTTGCTATCATACACTGATCATGTGCCTCTGGAGGCAATAAACAAAGAGCTGAGTAGGCACGAATCAAACAGTCAGCAGGCAATAATCATGGAACTCAGGTGTGAGGAATCATGCTGCTCAGCTGGCAATAATCAAGCAGCTGAGCAGGCAGGAATTACGCAGCACAGCTGGCAATTGTCAAGCAGATGACAGGCAGGAATCGTGCAGCTCAGCTGGCAATTGTCAAGCAGATGAGCAGACAGTAATCACGCAGCTCAGCAGGCCCAGATCACGTGACTGAGCATGCACTGTTCACGTGGCTGATCATACACTGATCACGTGATGATCATGCACTGATCACTTGGATATCATGCACTGATCACGTGGCTGATCATACACTGTTCACGTGTCTGACCATGCACTGATCACGTGGCTGATCATACACTGCTCACGTAACTGATCATGCACTGATCACGTGGCTATCATGCACTGATCACGTGGCTGATCATGCACTGATCACGTAACTGATCATGCACTGATCACGTGGCTATCATGCACTGATCACGTGGCTGATCATGCACTGATCACGTGGCTGATCACACACTGTCACGTGATATCATGCACTGATCACGTGGCACTCATGCACTGATCACGTGGCTGATCATACTCTGATCACGTAACTCATGCACACATCACGTGGCTATCATGCACTGCTCACGTGGCTGTCATGGAATGATCACGTAGCAACCATATACTGGTCACGTGACTGATCATGCACTGATCACGTAAATGATCATGCACTGATCACGTGACTGATCATGCACTGATCACGTGACTGATCATGCACTGATCACGTGGCTATCATGCACTGCTCACGTGGCTGATCATGCAACGATCACGTAGCAACCATGTACTGGTCACGTGACTGATCATGCACTGATCACGTAATTGATCATGCACTGATCACGTGGCTCATCATGCACTGATCACGTGGCTGATCACACATGTATCACGTGACTGATCATGCACTGATCACGTGGCTCTCATGCACTGATCACGTGGCTGTCATGCACTGATCACGTGGATATCATGCACTGATCACGTGGCTGATCACACACGTATCACATGACTGATCATGCACTGATCACGTGGCTATCATGCACTGATCACGTGGCTATCATGCACTGATCACGTGGCTGATCATGCAATGATCACGTAGCTACCATGTACTGGTCACGTGACTGATCATGCACTGATCACGTAATTGATCATGCACTGATCACGTGGCTGATCATGCACTGATCACGTGGCTGATCACACATGATCACGTGACTGATCATGCACTGATCACGTGGCTGATCATGCACTGATCACGTGGCTGTCATGCACTGATCACGTGGCTGATCATGCACTGATCACGTAGCTATCATGCACTGATCACGTGACTGATCATGCACTGATCACGTGACTGATCATGCACTGATCACGTGGCTGATCATGCACTGATCACGTGGCTGATCATGCACTGATCACGTGACTGATCATGCACTGATCACGTGACTGATCATGCACTGATCACGTGGCTATCATGCACTGATCACGTGGCTGATCATGCACTGATCACGTGGCTGATCATGCACTGATCACGTGGCTGATCATGCACTGATCACGTGACTGATCATGCACTGATCACGTGACTGATCATGCACTGATCACGTGGCTATCATGCACTGATCACGTGGCTGATCATGCATGATCACGCAGCTACCATGCACTGATCACGTGACTGATCATGCACTGATCACGTGACTGATCATGCACTGATCACGTGGCTATCATGCACTGATCACGTGGCTGATCATGCACTGATCACGTAGCTATCATGTACTGATCACGTGACTGATCATGCACTGATCACGTGACTGATCATGCACTGATCACGTGGCTGATCATGCACTGATCACGTGGCTATCATGCACTGATCACGTGGCTGATCATGCACTGATCACATGACTGATCATGCACTGATCACGTGGCTGATCATGCACTGATCACGTGGCTATCATGCACTGATCACGTGGCTGATCATGCACTGATCACGTAGCTACCATGTACTGATCACGTGACTGATCATGCACTGATCACGTAATTGATCATGCACTGATCACGTGGCTGATCATGCACTGATCACGTGGCTGATCACACATGATCACGTGACTGATCATGCACTGATCACGTGGCTATCATGCACTGATCACGTGACTGATCATGCACTGATCACGTCTATATCATGCACTGATCACATGACTGCCCATGCACTGATCACGTGGATGATCATACACTGATCACGTGACAGATCATGCACTGATCACGTGGCTGATCATGCACTGATACCGTGACTGAGCATGGACTGATCACATGACTATCATGTAGTGATCACGTGACTTAATGGCGCTGATCATGTGACTGATCATGCACTGATCATGTTTGCTATCATACACTGATCATGTGCCTCTGGAGGCAATAAACAAAGAGCTGAGTAGGCACGAATCAAACAGTCAGCAGGCAATAATCATGGAACTCAGCTGTGAGGAATCATGCTGCTCAGCTGGCAATAATCAAGCAGCTGAGCAGGCAGGAATTACGCAGCACAGCTGGCAATTGTCAAGCAGATGACAGGCAGGAATCGTGCAGCTCAGCTGGCAATTGTCAAGCAGATGAGCAGACAGTAATCACGCAGCTCAGCAGGCCCTGATCACGTGACTGAGCATGCACTGTTCACGTGGCTGATCATACACTGATCACGTGGCTGATCATGCACTGATCACGTGGCTGATCATGCACTGATCACGTGGCTGATCATGCACTGATCACGTGGCTGATCATGCACTGATCACGTAACTGATCATGCACTGATCACGTGGCTGATCATGCACTGATCACGTGGCTGATCACACATGATCACGTGACTGATCATGCACTGATCACGTGGCTATCATGCACTGATCACGTGGCTATCATGCACTGATCACGTGGCTGATCATGCAATGATCACGTAGCTACCATGTACTGGTCACGTGACTGATCATGCACTGATCACGTAATTGATCATGCACTGATCACGTGGCTGATCATGCACTGATCACGTGGCTGATCATGCACTGATCACGTAACTGATCATGCACTGATCACGTGACTGATCATGCACTGATCACGTGGCTATCATGCACTGATCACGTGGCTGACATACACTGATCACGTGCCTGATCATGCACTGATCACGTGACTGATCATGCACTGATCACGTGTCTGATCATGCACTGATCACGTGGCTATCATGCACTGCTCACGTGGCTGATCATGCCATGATCACGCAGCTACCATGTACTGGTCACATGACTGATCATGCACTGATCACGTGACTGATCATGCAGTGATCACGTGGCTATCATGCACTACTCACGTGGCTGATCATGCAATGATCATGTAGCTACCATGTACAGGTCACGTGAATGATCATACACCCATCAGGTGACTGATCATGCACTGATCACGTGGCTATCATGCACTGATCACGAGACTGATCATGCACTGATCACGTCTATATCATGCACTGATCACATGACTGCCCATGCACTGATCACGTGGATGATCATACACTAATCTTGTGACAGATCATGCACTGATCACGTGGCTGATCATGCACTGATACCGTGACTGAGCATGGACTGATCACATGACTATCATGTAGTGATCACGTGACTTAATGGCGCTGATCATGTGACTGATCATGCGCTGATCATGTTTGCTATCATACACTGATCATGTGCCTCTGGAGGCAATAAACAAAGAGCTGAGTAGGCACGAATCAAACAGTCAGCAGGCAATAATCATGGAACTCAGGTGTGAGGAATCATGCTGCTCAGCTGGCAATAATCAAGCAGCTGAGCAGGCAGGAATTACGCAGCACAGCTGGCAATTGTCAAGCAGATGACAGGCAGGAATCGTGCAGCTCAGCTGGCAATTGTCAAGCAGATGAGCAGACAGTAATCACGCAGCTCAGCAGGCCCAGATCACGTGACTGAGCATGCACTGTTCACGTGGCTGATCATACACTGATCACGTGATGATCATGCACTGATCACTTGGATATCATGCACTGATCACGTGGCTGATCATACACTGTTCACGTGTCTGACCATGCACTGATCACGTGGCTGATCATACACTGCTCACGTAACTGATCATGCACTGATCACGTGGCTATCATGCACTGATCACGTGGCTGAACATGCACTGTTCACGTGGCTGATCACACACCTGTCACGTGACATATCATGCACTGATCACGTGGCACTCATGCACTGATCACGTGGCTGATCATACTCTGCTCACGTAACTCATGCACACATCACGTGGCTATCATGCACTGCTCACGTGGCTCGTCATGGAATGATCACGTAGCAACCATATACTGGTCACGTGACTGATCATGCAAAGATCACGTAAATGATCATGCACTGTTCACGTGACTGATCATGTACTGATCACGTGACTGATCATGCACTGATCACGTGGCTATCATGCTCTGCTCACGTGGCTGATCATGCAACGATCACGTAGCAACCATGTACTGGTCACGTGACTGATCATGCACTGATCACGTAATTGATCCTGCACTGATCACGTGGCTCATCATGCACTGATCACGTGGCTGATCACACATGTATCACGTGACTGATCATGCACTGATCACGTGGCTCTCATGCACTGATCACGTGGCTGTCATGCACTGATCACGTGGATATCATGCACTGATCACGTGGCTGATCACACACGTATCACATGACTGATCATGCACTGATCACGTGGCTATCATGCACTGATCACGTGGCTATCATGCACTGATCACGTGGCTGATCATGCAATGATCACGTAGCTACCATGTACTGGTCACGTGACTGATCATGCACTGATCACGTGACTGATCATGCACTGATCACGTGGCTATCATGCACTGATCACGTGGCTGATCATGCAATGATCATGTAGCTATCATGCACTGATCACGTGACTGATCATGCACTGATCACGTGACTGATCATGCACTGATCACGTGGCTATCATGCACTGATCACGTGACTGATCATGCACTGATCACGTCTATATCATGCACTGATCACGTGACTGATCATGCACTGATCACGTGGCTGATCATGCACTGATCACGTGACTGATCATGCACTGATCACGTGGCTGATCATGCACTGATCACATGACTGATCATGCACTGATCACGTGGCTATCATGCACTGATCACGTGGCTATCATGCACTGATCACGTGGCTGATCATGCACTGATCACGTAGCTATCATGCACTGATCACGTGACTGATCATGCACTGATCACGTGACTGATCATGCACTGATCACGTGGCTGATCATGCACTGATCACGTGACTGATCATGCACTGATCACGTGACTGATCATGCACTGATCACGTGGCTATCATGCACTGATCACGTGGCTGATCATGCACTGATCACGTGACTGATCATGCACTGATCACGTGGCTGATCATGCACTGATCACGTGACTGATCATGCACTGATCACGTGTCTGATCATGCACTGATCACGTGGCTATCATGCACTGATCACGTGGCTGATCATGCATGATCACGCAGCTGGTGTGAGGAATCATGCTGCTCAGCTGGCAATGATCAAGCAGCTGATCAGGCATGAATCGTGCAGCTCAGCTGGCAATTGTCAAGCAGATGAGCAGACAGTAATCACGCAGCTCAGCATGCACTGATCACGTGACTGATCATGCACTGATCACGTGGCTGATCATACACTGATCACGTGATGATCATGCACTGATCACGTGGATATCATGCACTGATCACGTGGCTGATCATGCACTGATCACGTGTCTGATCATGCACTGATCACGTGGCTGATCATGCACTGATCACGTAACTGATCATGCACTGATCACGTGACTGATCATGCACTGATCACGTGGCTGATCATGCACTGATCACGTGGCTGATCATGCACTGATCACGTGGCTGATCATGCACTGATCACGTGACTGATCATGCACTGATCACGTGACTGATCATGCACTGATCACGTGACTGATCATGCACTGATCACGTGGCTGATCATGCACTGATCACGTGACTGATCATGCACTGATCACGTGACTGATCATGCACTGATCACGTGGCTATCATGCACTGATCACGTGGCTGATCATGCATGATCACGCAGTGTGAGGAATCATGCTGATCAGCTGGCAATGATCATGCAGCTGATCAGGCATGATCGTGCAGCTCAGCTGGCAATTGTCAAGCAGATGAGCAGACAGTAATCACGCAGCTCATCATGCACTGATCACGTGACTGATCATGCACTGATCACGTGGCTATCATGCACTGATCACGTGACTGATCATGCACTGATCACGTCTATATCATGCACTGATCACGTGACTGATCATGCACTGATCACGTGGCTGATCATGCACTGATCACGTGACTGATCATGCACTGATCACGTGGCTGATCATGCACTGATCACGTGACTGATCATGCACTGATCACGTGGCTATCATGCACTGATCACGTGGCTATCATGCACTGATCACGTGGCTGATCATGCACTGATCACGTAGCTATCATGCACTGATCACGTGACTGATCATGCACTGATCACGTAATTGATCATGCACTGATCATGTGGCTGATCATGCACTGATCACGTGGCTGATCATGCACTGATCACGTGACTGATCATGCACTGATCACGTGACTGATCATGCACTGATCACGTGGCTATCATGCACTGATCACGTGGCTGATCATACACTGATCACGTGCCTGATCATGCACTGATCACGTGGCTGATCATGCACTGATCACGTGACTGATCATGCACTGATCACGTGACTGATCATGCACTGATCACGTGGCTATCATGCACTGATCACGTGGCTGATCATGCATGATCACGCAGCTACCATGCACTGATCACGTGACTGATCATGCACTGATCACGTGACTGATCATGCACTGATCACGTGGCTATCATGCACTGATCACGTGGCTGATCATGCACTGATCACGTAGCTATCATGCACTGGTCACGTGACTGATCATGCACTGATCACGTGGCTGATCATGCACTGATCACGTGACTGATCATGCACTGATCACGTGACTGATCATGCACTGATCACGTGGCTATCATGCACTGATCACGTGGCTGATCATGCACTGATCACGTAGCTACCATGCACTGATCACGTGACTGATCATGCACTGATCACGTAACTGATCATGCACTGATCACGTGGCTGATCATGCACTGATCACGTGACTGATCATGCACTGATCACGTGACTATCATGCACTGATCACGTGGCTGATCATGCACTGATCACGTAGCTACCATGCACTGATCACGTGACTGATCATGCACTGATCACGTAATTGATCATGCACTGATCACGTGGCTGATCATGCACTGATCACGTGACTGATCATGCACTGATCACGTGACTGATCATGCACTGATCACGTGGCTATCATGCACTGATCACGTGGCTGATCATGCACTGATCACGTGCCTGATCATGCACTGATCACATGACTGATCATGCACTGATCACGTGACTGATCATGCACTGATCACGTGGCTATCATGCACTACTCACGTGGCTGATCATGCAATGATCACGTAGCTACCATGTACTGGTCACGTGACTGATCATGCACTGATCACGTGACTGATCATGCACTGATCACGTGGCTATCATGCACTGATCACGTGGCTGATCATGCACTGATCACGTGCCTGATCATGCACTGATCACGTGACTGATCATGCACTGATCACGTGGCATCATGCACTGATCACGTGGCTGATCATGCACTGATCACGTGGCTGATCATGCACTGATCACGTGGCTATCATGCACTGATCACGTGGCTGATCATGCACTGATACCGTGACTGAGCATGGACTGATCACATGACTATCATGTAGTGATCACGTGACTTAATGGCGCTGATCATGTGACTGATCATGCGCTGATCATGTTTGCTATCATACACTGATCATGTGCCTCTGGAGGCAATAAACAAAGAGCTGAGTAGGCACGAATCAAACAGTCAGCAGGCAATAATCATGGAACTCAGGTGTGAGGAATCATGCTGCTCAGCTGGCAATAATCAAGCAGCTGAGCAGGCAGGAATTACGCAGCACAGCTGGCAATTGTCAAGCAGATGACAGGCAGGAATCGTGCAGCTCAGCTGGCAATTGTCAAGCAGATGAGCAGACAGTAATCACGCAGCTCAGCAGGCCCAGATCACGTGACTGAGCATGCACTGTTCACGTGGCTGATCATACACTGATCACGTGATGATCATGCACTGATCACTTGGATATCATGCACTGATCACGTGGCTGATCATACACTGTTCACGTGTCTGACCATGCACTGATCACGTGGCTGATCATACACTGCTCACGTAACTGATCATGCACTGATCACGTGGCTATCATGCACTGATCACGTGGCTGAACATGCACTGTTCACGTGGCTGATCACACACCTGTCACGTGACATATCATGCACTGATCACGTGGCACTCATGCACTGATCACGTGGCTGATCATACTCTGCTCACGTAACTCATGCACACATCACGTGGCTATCATGCACTGCTCACGTGGCTCGTCATGGAATGATCACGTAGCTACCATATACTGGTCACGTGACTGATCATGCACAGATCACGTAAATGATCATGCACTGTTCACGTGACTGATCATGTACTGATCACGTGACTGATCATGCACTGATCACGTGGCTATCATGCTCTGCTCACGTGGCTGATCATGCAACGATCACGTAGCAACCATGTACTGGTCACGTGACTGATCATGCACTGATCACGTAATTGATCCTGCACTGATCACGTGGCTCATCATGCACTGATCACGTGGCTGATCACACATGTATCACGTGACTGATCATGCACTGATCACGTGGCTCTCATGCACTGATCACGTGGCTGTCATGCACTGATCACGTGGATATCATGCACTGATCACGTGGCTGATCACACACGTATCACATGACTGATCATGCACTGATCACGTGGCTATCATGCACTGATCACGTGGCTATCATGCACTGATCACGTGGCTGATCATGCACTGATCACGTAGCTATCATGCACTGATCACGTGACTGATCATGCACTGATCACGTAATTGATCATGCACTGATCACGTGGCTGATCATGCACTGATCACGTGGCTGATCACACATGATCACGTGACTGATCATGCACTGATCACGTGGCTATCATGCACTGATCACGTGACTGATCATGCACTGATCACGTCTATATCATGCACTGATCACATGACTGCCCATGCACTGATCACGTGGATGATCATGCACTGATCACGTGACTGATCATGCACTGATCACGTGGCTGATCATGCACTGATCACGTGGCTGTCATGCACTGATCACGTGGCTGATCATGCACTGATCACGTAGCTACCATGCACTGATCACGTGACTGATCATGCACTGATCACGTAATTGATCATGCACTGATCACGTGGCTGATCATGCACTGATCACGTGGCTGATCATGCACTGATCACGTGACTGATCATGCACTGATCACGTGACTGATCATGCACTGATCACGTGGCTGATCATGCACTGATCACGTGCCTGATCATGCACTGATCACGTGGCTGATCATGCACTGATCACGTGACTGATCATGCACTGATCACGTGGCTGATCATGCACTGATCACGTGGCTATCATGCACTGATCACGTGGCTGATCATGCATGATCACGCAGCTATCATGCACTGATCACGTGACTGATCATGCACTGATCACGTGACTGATCATGCACTGATCACGTGGCTATCATGCACTATCACGTGGCTGATCATGCACTGATCACGTAGCTACCATGTACTGGTCACGTGACTGATCATGCACTGATCACGTGACTGATCATGCACTGATCACGTGGCTATCATGCACTGATCACGTGACTGATCATGCACTGATCACGTCTATATCATGCACTGATCACGTGACTGATCATGCACTGATCACGTGGCTGATCATGCACTGATCACGTGACTGATCATGCACTGATCACGTGGCTGATCACACACGTATCACATGACTGATCATGCACTGATCACGTGGCTATCATGCACTGATCACGTGGCTATCATGCACTGATCACGTGGCTGATCATGCAATGATCACGTAGCTACCATGTACTGGTCACGTGACTGATCATGCACTGATCACGTAATTGATCATGCACTGATCATGTGGCTGATCATGCACTGATCACGTGGCT
This sequence comes from Bos javanicus, assembly GCF_032452875.1. Taxonomy (NCBI): domain Eukaryota; kingdom Metazoa; phylum Chordata; class Mammalia; order Artiodactyla; family Bovidae; genus Bos; species Bos javanicus. The sequence goes on from NW_026893972.1 coordinate 103,315, forward strand.
GATCATGCACTGATCACGTAACTGATCATGCACTGATCACGTGACTGATCATGCACTGATCACGTGGCTATCATGCACTGATCACGTGGCTGACATACACTGATCACGTGCCTGGTCATGCACTGATCACGTGGCTGATCATGCACTGATCACGTGACTGATCATGCACTGATCACGTGTCTGATCATGCACTGATCACGTGGCTATCATGCACTGCTCACGTGGCTGATCATGCCATGATCACGCAGCTACCATGTACTGGTCACATGACTGATCATGCACTGATCACGTGACTGATCATGCAGTGATCACGTGGCTATCATGCACTACTCACGTGGCTGATCATGCAATGATCATGTAGCTACCATGTACAGGTCACGTGAATGATCATACACCCATCAGGTGACTGATCATGCACTGATCACGTGGCTATCATGCACTGATCACGAGACTGATCATGCACTGATCACGTCTATATCATGCACTGATCACATGACTGCCCGTGCACTGATCACGTGGATGATCATACACTAATCTTGTGACAGATCATGCACTGATCACGTGGCTGATCATGCACTGATACCGTGACTGAGCATGGACTGATCACATGACTATCATGTAGTGATCACGTGACTTAATGGCGCTGATCATGTGACTGATCATGCGCTGATCATGTTTGCTATCATACACTGATCATGTGCCTCTGGAGGCAATAAACAAAGAGCTGAGTAGGCACGAATCAAACAGTCAGCAGGCAATAATCATGGAACTCAGGTGTGAGGAATCATGCTGCTCAGCTGGCAATAATCAAGCAGCTGAGCAGGCAGGAATTACGCAGCACAGCTGGCAATTGTCAAGCAGATGACAGGCAGGAATCGTGCAGCTCAGCTGGCAATTGTCAAGCAGATGAGCAGACAGTAATCACGCAGCTCAGCAGGCCCAGATCACGTGACTGAGCATGCACTGTTCACGTGGCTGATCATACACTGATCACGTGATGATCATGCACTGATCACTTGGATATCATGCACTGATCACGTGGCTGATCATACACTGTTCACGTGTCTGACCATGCACTGATCACGTGGCTGATCATACACTGCTCACGTAACTGATCATGCACTGATCACGTGGCTATCATGCACTGATCACGTGGCTGAACATGCACTGTTCACGTGGCTGATCACACACCTGTCACGTGACATATCATGCACTGATCACGTGGCACTCATGCACTGATCACGTGGCTGATCATACTCTGCTCACGTAACTCATGCACACATCACGTGGCTATCATGCACTGCTCACGTGGCTCGTCATGGAATGATCACGTAGCAACCATATACTGGTCACGTGACTGATCATGCAAAGATCACGTAAATGATCATGCACTGTTCACGTGACTGATCATGTACTGATCACGTGACTGATCATGCACTGATCACGTGGCTATCATGCTCTGCTCACGTGGCTGATCATGCAACGATCACGTAGCAACCATGTACTGGTCACGTGACTGATCATGCACTGATCACGTAATTGATCATGCACTGATCACGTGGCTGATCATGCACTGATCACGTGGCTGATCATACACTGATCACGTGACTGATCATGCACTGATCACGTGGCTATCATGCACTGATCACGTGGCTGATCATGCACTGATCACGTGGCTGATCACACACTGATCACGTGACTATCATGCACTGATCACGTGGCATCATGCACTGATCACGTGGCTGATCATGCACTGATCACGTGACTCATGCACTGATCACGTGGCTATCATGCACTGATCACGTGGCTGATCATGCACTGATCACGTGGCTATCATGCACTGATCACGTGGCTGATCACACACTATCACATGACTGATCATGCACTGATCACGTGGCTGATCATGCACTGATCACGTGGCTATCATGCACTGATCACGTGGCTGATCATGCAATGATCACGTAGCTACCATGTACTGGTCACGTGACTGATCATGCACTGATCACGTGACTGATCATGCACTGATCACGTGGCTGATCATGCACTGATCACGTGGCTGATCACACATGATCACGTGACTGATCATGCACTGATCACGTGGCTATCATGCACTGATCACGAGACTGATCATGCACTGATCACGTCTATATCATGCACTGATCACATGACTGCCCATGCACTGATCACGTGGATGATCATACACTAATCATGTGACAGATCATGCACTGATCACGTGGCTGATCATGCACTGATACCGTGACTGAGCATGGACTGATCACATGACTATCATGTAGTGATCACGTGACTTAATGGCGCTGATCATGTGACTGATCATGCGCTGATCATGTTTGCTATCATACACTGATCATGTGCCTCTGGAGGCAATAAACAAAGAGCTGAGTAGGCACGAATCAAACAGTCAGCAGGCAATAATCATGGAACTCAGGTGTGAGGAATCATGCTGCTCAGCTGGCAATAATCAAGCAGCTGAGCAGGCAGGAATTACGCAGCACAGCTGGCAATTGTCAAGCAGATGACAGGCAGGAATCGTGCAGCTCAGCTGGCAATTGTCAAGCAGATGAGCAGACAGTAATCACGCAGCTCAGCAGGCCCAGATCACGTGACTGAGCATGCACTGTTCACGTGGCTGATCATACACTGATCACGTGATGATCATGCACTGATCACTTGGATATCATGCACTGATCACGTGGCTGATCATACACTGTTCACGTGTCTGACCATGCACTGATCACGTGGCTGATCATACACTGCTCACGTGACTGATCATGCACTGATCACGTGGCTGATCATGCACTGATCACGTGGCTGATCATGCACTGATCACGTGGCTGATCATGCACTGATCACGTGGCTATCATGCACTGATCACGTGGCTGATCATGCACTGATCACGTGGCTGATCATGCACTGATCACGTAGCTACCATGCACTGATCACGTGACTGATCATGCACTGATCACGTAACTGATCATGCACTGATCACGTGGCTGATCATGCACTGATCACGTGACTGATCATGCACTGATCACGTGACTGATCATGCACTGATCACGTGGCTGATCATGCACTGATCACGTGGCTGATCATGCACTGATCACGTGACTGATCATGCACTGATCACGTGACTGATCATGCACTGATCACGTGGCTATCATGCACTGATCACGTGGCTGATCATGCACTGATCACGTAGCTACCATGCACTGATCACGTGACTGATCATGCACTGATCACGTGGCTGATCATGCACTGATCACGTGACTGATCATGCACTGATCACGTGGCTGATCATGCACTGATCACGTGACTGATCATGCACTGATCACGTGGCTATCATGCACTGATCACGTGGCTGATCATGCACTGATCACGTGGCTATCATGCACTGATCACGTGGCTGATCATGCACTGATCACGTGACTGATCATGCACTGATCACGTGACTGATCATGCACTGATCACGTGGCTGATCATGCACTGATCACGTGGCTGATCATGCACTGATCACGTGGCTGATCATGCACTGATCACGTGCCTGATCATGCACTGATCACGTGACTGATCATGCACTGATCACATGGCTATCATGCACTGATCACGTTGCTGATCATGCACTGATCACGTGGCTGATCATGCACTGATACCGTGACTGAGCATGGACTGATCACATGACTATCATGTAGTGATCACGTGACTTAATGGCGCTGATCATGTGACTGATCATGCGCTGATCATGTTTGCTATCATACACTGATCATGTGCCTCTGGAGGCAATAAACAAAGAGCTGAGTAGGCACGAATCAAACAGTCAGCAGGCAATAATCATGGAACTCAGGTGTGAGGAATCATGCTGCTCAGCTGGCAATAATCAAGCAGCTGAGCAGGCAGGAATTACGCAGCACAGCTGGCAATTGTCAAGCAGATGACAGGCAGGAATCGTGCAGCTCAGCTGGCAATTGTCAAGCAGATGAGCAGACAGTAATCACGCAGCTCAGCAGGCCCAGATCACGTGACTGAGCATGCACTGTTCACGTGGCTGATCATACACTGATCACGTGATGATCATGCACTGATCACGTGACTATCATGCACTGATCACGTGGCTGATCATACACTGTTCACGTGTCTGACCATGCACTGATCACGTGGCTGATCATACACTGCTCACGTAACTGATCATGCACTGATCACGTGGCTATCATGCACTGATCACGTGGCTGATCATGCACTGATCACGTGGCTATCATGCACTGATCACGTGACTGATCATGCACTGATCACGTGGCTGATCATGCACTGATCACGTGGCTGATCATGCACTGATCACGTGACTGATCATGCACTGATCACGTGGCTATCATGCACTGATCACGTGGCTGATCATGCACTGATCACGTAGCTACCATGTACTGGTCACGTGACTGATCATGCACTGATCACGTAACTGATCATGCACTGATCACGTGGCTGATCATGCACTGATCACGTGACTGATCATGCACTGATCACGTGACTGATCATGCACTGATCACGTGGCTATCATGCACTGATCACGTGGCTGATCATGCACTGATCACGCAGCTACCATGTACTGATCACGTGACTGATCATGCACTGATCACGTAATTGATCATGCACTGATCACGTGGCTGATCATGCACTGATCACGTGACTGATCATGCACTGATCACGTGACTGATCATGCACTGATCACGTGGCTATCATGCACTGATCACGTGGCTGATCATGCACTGATCACGTGCCTGATCATGCACTGATCACATGACTGATCATGCACTGATCACGTGACTGATCATGCACTGATCACGTGGCTATCATGCACTGATCACGTGGCTGATCATGCAATGATCACGTAGCTACCATGTACTGGTCACGTGACTGATCATGCACTGATCACGTGACTGATCATGCACTGATCACGTGGCTATCATGCACTGATCACGTGGCTGATCATGCACTGATCACGTGCCTGATCATGCACTGATCACGTGACTGATCATGCACTGATCACGTAGCATCATGCACTGATCACGTGGCTGATCATGCACTGATCACGTGGCTATCATGCACTGATCACGTGGCTATCATGCACTGATCACGTGGCTGATCATGCACTGATCACGTCTATATCATGCACTGATCACATGACTGATCATGCACTGATCACGTGGATGATCATGCACTGATCATGTGACAGATCATGCACTGATCACGTGGCTGATCATGCACTGATCACGTGACTGATCATGCACTGATCACGTGGCTGATCATGCACTGATCACGTGGCTATCATGCACTGATCACGTGGCTGATCATGCACTGATCACGTGTCTGATCATGCACTGATCACGTGGCTGATCATACACTGCTCACGTAACTGATCATGCACTGATCACGTGGCTATCATGCACTGATCACGTGGCTGAACATGCACTGTTCACGTGGCTGATCACACACTGTCACGTGACATATCATGCACTGATCACGTGGCACTCATGCACTGATCACGTGGCTGATCATACTCTGCTCACGTAACTCATGCACACATCACGTGGCTATCATGCACTGCTCACGTGGCTGTCATGGAATGATCACGTAGCAACCATATACTGGTCACGTGACTGATCATGCACTGATCACGTAAATGATCATGCACTGTTCACGTGACTGATCATGCACTGATCACGTGACTGATCATGCACTGATCACGTGGCTATCATGCACTGCTCACGTGGCTGATCATGCAACGATCACGTAGCAACCATGTACTGGTCACGTGACTGATCATGCACTGATCACGTAATTGATCATGCACTGATCACGTGGCTCATCATGCACTGATCACGTGGCTGATCACACATGTATCACGTGACTGATCATGCACTGATCACGTGGCTCTCATGCACTGATCACGTGGCTGTCATGCACTGATCACGTGGATATCATGCACTGATCACGTGGCTGATCACACACGTATCACATGACTGATCATGCACTGATCACGTGGCTATCATGCACTGATCACGTGGCTATCATGCACTGATCACGTGGCTGATCATGCAATGATCACGTAGCTACCATGTACTGGTCACGTGACTGATCATGCACTGATCACGTAATTGATCATGCACTGATCATGTGGCTGATCATGCACTGATCACGTGGCTGATCATACACTGATCACATAACTGATCATGCACTGATCACGTGACTGATCATGCACTGATCACGTGGCTATCATGCACTGATCACTTGGCTGGACATACACTGATCACGTGCCTGGTCATGCACTGATCACGTGGCTGATCATGCACTGATCACGTGACTGATCATGCACTGATCACGTGTCTGATCATGCACTGATCACGTGGCTATCATGCACTGCTCACGTGGCTGATCATGCCATGATCACGCAGCTACCATGTACTGGTCACATGACTGATCATGCACTGATCACGTGACTGATCATGCAGTGATCACGTGGCTATCATGAACTACTCACGTGGCTGATCATGCAATGATCATGTAGCTACCATGTACAGGTCACGTGAATGATCATACACCCATCAGGTGACTGATCATGCACTGATCACGTGGCTATCATGCACTGATCACGAGACTGATCATGCACTGATCACGTCTATATCATGCACTGATCACATGACTGCCCATGCACTGATCACGTGGATGATCATACACTAATCTTGTGACAGATCATGCACTGATCACGTGGCTGATCATGCACTGATACCGTGACTGAGCATGGACTGATCACATGACTATCATGTAGTGATCACGTGACTTAATGGCGCTGATCATGTGACTGATCATGCGCTGATCATGTTTGCTATCATACACTGATCATGTGCCTCTGGAGGCAATAAACAAAGAGCTGAGTAGGCACGAATCAAACAGTCAGCAGGCAATAATCATGGAACTCAGCTGTGAGGAATCATGCTGCTCAGCTGGCAATAATCAAGCAGCTGAGCAGGCAGGAATTACGCAGCACAGCTGGCAATTGTCAAGCAGATGACAGGCAGGAATCGTGCAGCTCAGCTGGCAATTGTCAAGCAGATGAGCAGACAGTAATCACGCAGCTCAGCAGGCCCAGATCACGTGACTGAGCATGCACTGTTCACGTGGCTGATCATACACTGATCACGTGATGATCATGCACTGATCACTTGGATATCATGCACTGATCACGTGGCTGATCATACACTGTTCACGTGTCTGACCATGCACTGATCACGTGGCTGATCATACACTGCTCACGTAACTGATCATGCACTGATCACGTGGCTATCATGCACTGATCACGTGGCTGAACATGCACTGTTCACGTGGCTGATCACACACCTGTCACGTGACATATCATGCACTGATCACGTGGCACTCATGCACTGATCACGTGGCTGATCATACTCTGCTCACGTAACTCATGCACACATCACGTGGCTATCATGCACTGCTCACGTGGCTCGTCATGGAATGATCACGTAGCAACCATATACTGGTCACGTGACTGATCATGCAAAGATCACGTAAATGATCATGCACTGTTCACGTGACTGATCATGTACTGATCACGTGACTGATCATGCACTGATCACGTGGCTATCATGCTCTGCTCACGTGGCTGATCATGCAACGATCACGTAGCAACCATGTACTGGTCACGTGACTGATCATGCACTGATCACGTAATTGATCATGCACTGATCACGTGGCTGATCATGCACTGATCACGTGGCTGATCATACACTGATCACGTGACTGATCATGCACTGATCACGTGGCTATCATGCACTGATCACGTGGCTGATCATGCACTGATCACGTGGCTGATCACACACTGATCACGTGACTGATCATGCACTGATCACGTGGCATCATGCACTGATCACGTGGCTGATCATGCACTGATCACGTGACTCATGCACTGATCACGTGGCTATCATGCACTGATCACGTGGCTGATCATGCACTGATCACGTGGCTATCATGCACTGATCACGTGGCTGATCATGCACTGATCACATGACTGATCATGCACTGATCACGTGGCTGATCATGCACTGATCACGTGGCTATCATGCACTGATCACGTGGCTGATCATGCAATGATCACGTAGCTACCATGTACTGGTCACGTGACTGATCATGCACTGATCACGTGATTGATCATGCACTGATCACGTGGCTGATCATGCACTGATCACGTGGCTGATCACACATGATCACGTGACTGATCATGCACTGATCACGTGGCTATCATGCACTGATCACGAGACTGATCATGCACTGATCACGTCTATATCATGCACTGATCACATGACTGCCCATGCACTGATCACGTGGATGATCATACACTAATCTTGTGACAGATCATGCACTGATCACGTGGCTGATCATGCACTGATACCGTGACTGAGCATGGACTGATCACATGACTATCATGTAGTGATCACGTGACTTAATGGCGCTGATCATGTGACTGATCATGCGCTGATCATGTTTGCTATCATACACTGATCATGTGCCTCTGGAGGCAATAAACAAAGAGCTGAGTAGGCACGAATCAAACAGTCAGCAGGCAATAATCATGGAACTCAGGTGTGAGGAATCATGCTGCTCAGCTGGCAATAATCAAGCAGCTGAGCAGGCAGGAATTACGCAGCACAGCTGGCAATTGTCAAGCAGATGACAGGCAGGAATCGTGCAGCTCAGCTGGCAATTGTCAAGCAGATGAGCAGACAGTAATCACGCAGCTCAGCAGGCCCAGATCACGTGACTGAGCATGCACTGTTCACGTGGCTGATCATACACTGATCACGTGATGATCATGCACTGATCACTTGGATATCATGCACTGATCACGTGGCTGATCATACACTGTTCACGTGTCTGACCATGCACTGATCACGTGGCTGATCATACACTGCTCACGTGACTGATCATGCACTGATCACGTGGCTGATCATGCACTGATCACGTGGCTGATCATGCACTGATCACGTGGCTGATCATGCACTGATCACGTGGCTATCATGCACTGATCACGTGGCTGATCATGCACTGATCACGTGGCTGATCATGCACTGATCACGTAGCTACCATGCACTGATCACGTGACTGATCATGCACTGATCACGTAACTGATCATGCACTGATCACGTGGCTGATCATGCACTGATCACGTGACTGATCATGCACTGATCACGTGACTGATCATGCACTGATCACGTGGCTGATCATGCACTGATCACGTGGCTGATCATGCACTGATCACGTGACTGATCATGCACTGATCACGTGACTGATCATGCACTGATCACGTGGCTATCATGCACTGATCACGTGGCTGATCATGCACTGATCACGTAGCTATCATGCACTGATCACGTGACTGATCATGCACTGATCACGTGGCTGATCATGCACTGATCACGTGACTGATCATGCACTGATCACGTGGCTGATCATGCACTGATCACGTGACTGATCATGCACTGATCACGTGGCTATCATGCACTGATCACGTGGCTGATCATGCACTGATCACGTGGCTATCATGCACTGATCACGTGGCTGATCATGCACTGATCACGTGACTGATCATGCACTGATCACGTGACTGATCATGCACTGATCACGTGGCTGATCATGCACTGATCACGTGGCTGATCATGCACTGATCACGTGGCTGATCATGCACTGATCACGTGCCTGATCATGCACTGATCACGTGACTGATCATGCACTGATCACATGGCTATCATGAACTGATCACCTTGCTGATCATGCACTGATCACGTGGCTGATCATGCACTGATACCGTGACTGAGCATGGACTGATCACATGACTATCATGTAGTGATCACGTGACTTAATGGCGCTGATCATGTGACTGATCATGCGCTGATCATGTTTGCTATCATACACTGATCATGTGCCTCTGGAGGCAATAAACAAAGAGCTGAGTAGGCACGAATCAAACAGTCAGCAGGCAATAATCATGGAACTCAGGTGTGAGGAATCATGCTGCTCAGCTGGCAATAATCAAGCAGCTGAGCAGGCAGGAATTACGCAGCACAGCTGGCAATTGTCAAGCAGATGACAGGCAGGAATCGTGCAGCTCAGCTGGCAATTGTCAAGCAGATGAGCAGACAGTAATCACGCAGCTCAGCAGGCCCAGATCACGTGACTGAGCATGCACTGTTCACGTGGCTGATCATACACTGATCACGTGATGATCATGCACTGATCACGTGACTATCATGCACTGATCACGTGGCTGATCATACACTGTTCACGTGTCTGACCATGCACTGATCACGTGGCTGATCATACACTGCTCACGTAACTGATCATGCACTGATCACGTGGCTATCATGCACTGATCACGTGGCTGATCATGCACTGATCACGTGGCTATCATGCACTGATCACGTGACTGATCATGCACTGATCACGTGGCTGATCATGCACTGATCACGTGACTGATCATGCACTGATCACGTGACTGATCATGCACTGATCACGTGGCTATCATGCACTGATCACGTGGCTGATCATGCACTGATCACGTAGCTACCATGTACTGGTCACGTGACTGATCATGCACTGATCACGTAACTGATCATGCACTGATCACGTGGCTGATCATGCACTGATCACGTGACTGATCATGCACTGATCACGTGACTGATCATGCACTGATCACGTGGCTATCATGCACTGATCACGTGGCTGATCATGCACTGATCACGCAGCTACCATGCACTGATCACGTGACTGATCATGCACTGATCACGTAATTGATCATGCACTGATCACGTGGCTGATCATGCACTGATCACGTGACTGATCATGCACTGATCACGTGACTGATCATGCACTGATCACGTGGCTATCATGCACTGATCACGTGGCTGATCATGCACTGATCACGTGCCTGATCATGCACTGATCACATGACTGATCATGCACTGATCACGTGACTGATCATGCACTGATCACGTGGCTATCATGCACTGATCACGTGGCTGATCATGCAATGATCACGTAGCTACCATGTACTGGTCACGTGACTGATCATGCACTGATCACGTGACTGATCATGCACTGATCACGTGGCTATCATGCACTGATCACGTGGCTGATCATGCACTGATCACGTGACTGATCATGCACTGATCACGTGACTGATCATGCACTGATCACGTGGCTGTCATGCACTGATCACGTGGCTGATCATGCACTGATCACGTGGCTATCATGCACTGATCACGTGGCTATCATGCACTGATCACGTGGCTGATCATGCACTGATCACGTCTATATCATGCACTGATCACATGACTGATCATGCACTGATCACGTGGATGATCATGCACTGATCACGTGACAGATCATGCACTGATCACGTGGCTGATCATGCACTGATCACGTGACTGATCATGCACTGATCACGTGGCTGATCATGCACTGATCACGTGGCTATCATGCACTGATCACGTGGCTGATCATGCACTGATCACGTGTCTGATCATGCACTGATCACGTGGCTGATCATACACTGATCACGTAACTGATCATGCACTGATCACGTGGCTATCATGCACTGATCACGTGGCTGATCATGCACTGATCACGTGGCTGATCACACACTGTCACGTGACTATCATGCACTGATCACGTGGCACTCATGCACTGATCACGTGGCTGATCATACACTGATCACGTAACTCATGCACACATCACGTGGCTATCATGCACTGATCACGTGGCTGTCATGAATGATCACGTAGCTACCATATACTGGTCACGTGACTGATCATGCACTGATCACGTAAATGATCATGCACTGATCACGTGACTGATCATGCACTGATCACGTGACTGATCATGCACTGATCACGTGGCTATCATGCACTGATCACGTGGCTGATCATGCACGATCACGTAGCAACCATGTACTGGTCACGTGACTGATCATGCACTGATCACGTAATTGATCATGCACTGATCACGTGGCTGATCATGCACTGATCACGTGGCTGATCACACATGATCACGTGACTGATCATGCACTGATCACGTGGCTATCATGCACTGATCACGTGGCTGTCATGCACTGATCACGTGGATATCATGCACTGATCACGTGGCTGATCACACACGTATCACATGACTGATCATGCACTGATCACGTGGCTATCATGCACTGATCACGTGGCTATCATGCACTGATCACGTGGCTGATCATGCACTGATCACGTAGCTATCATGCACTGATCACGTGACTGATCATGCACTGATCACGTGGCTGATCATGCACTGATCACGTGGCTGATCATGCACTGATCACGTGGCTGATCATACACTGATCACGTAACTGATCATGCACTGATCACGTGACTGATCATGCACTGATCACGTGGCTGATCATGCACTGATCACGTGGCTGATCACACACTGTCACGTGACTATCATGCACTGATCACGTGGCACTCATGCACTGATCACGTGGCTGATCATACACTGATCACGTAACTCATGCACACATCACGTGGCTATCATGCACTGATCACGTGGCTGTCATGGAATGATCACGTAGCAACCATATACTGGTCACGTGACTGATCATGCACTGATCACGTAAATGATCATGCACTGATCACGTGACTGATCATGCACTGATCACGTGACTGATCATGCACTGATCACGTGGCTATCATGCACTGCTCACGTGGCTGATCATGCACGATCACGTAGCAACCATGTACTGGTCACGTGACTGATCATGCACTGATCACGTAATTGATCATGCACTGATCACGTGGCTCATCATGCACTGATCACGTGGCTGATCACACATGATCACGTGACTGATCATGCACTGATCACGTGGCTCTCATGCACTGATCACGTGGCTGTCATGCACTGATCACGTGGATATCATGCACTGATCACGTGGCTGATCACACACGTATCACATGACTGATCATGCACTGATCACGTGGCTATCATGCACTGATCACGTGGCTATCATGCACTGATCACGTGGCTGATCATGCAATGATCACGTAGCTACCATGTACTGTCACGTGACTGATCATGCACTGATCACGTAATTGATCATGCACTGATCATGTGGCTGATCATGCACTGATCACGTGGCTGATCATACACTGATCACGTAACTGATCATGCACTGATCACGTGACTGATCATGCACTGATCACGTGGCTATCATGCACTGATCACGTGGCTGACATACACTGATCACGTGCCTGGTCATGCACTGATCACGTGGCTGATCATGCACTGATCACGTGACTGATCATGCACTGATCACGTGTCTGATCATGCACTGATCACGTGGCTATCATGCACTGCTCACGTGGCTGATCATGCCATGATCACGCAGCTACCATGTACTGGTCACATGACTGATCATGCACTGATCACGTGACTGATCATGCACTGATCACGTGGCTATCATGCACTACTCACGTGGCTGATCATGCAATGATCATGTAGCTACCATGTACAGGTCACGTGAATGATCATACACCCATCAGGTGACTGATCATGCACTGATCACGTGGCTATCATGCACTGATCACGAGACTGATCATGCACTGATCACGTCTATATCATGCACTGATCACATGACTGCCATGCACTGATCACGTGGATGATCATACACTAATCTTGTGACAGATCATGCACTGATCACGTGGCTGATCATGCACTGATACCGTGACTGAGCATGGACTGATCACATGACTATCATGTAGTGATCACGTGACTTAATGGCGCTGATCATGTGACTGATCATGCGCTGATCATGTTTGCTATCATACACTGATCATGTGCCTCTGGAGGCAATAAACAAAGAGCTGAGTAGGCACGAATCAAACAGTCAGCAGGCAATAATCATGGAACTCAGGTGTGAGGAATCATGCTGCTCAGCTGGCAATAATCAAGCAGCTGAGCAGGCAGGAATTACGCAGCACAGCTGGCAATTGTCAAGCAGATGACAGGCAGGAATCGTGCAGCTCAGCTGGCAATTGTCAAGCAGATGAGCAGACAGTAATCACGCAGCTCAGCAGGCCCAGATCACGTGACTGAGCATGCACTGTTCACGTGGCTGATCATACACTGATCACGTGATGATCATGCACTGATCACTTGGATATCATGCACTGATCACGTGGCTGATCATGCACTGTTCACGTGTCTGATCATGCACTGATCACGTGGCTGATCATGCACTGATCACGTGGCTGATCATGCACTGATCACGTGACTGATCATGCACTGATCACGTGGCTGATCATGCACTGATCACGTGACTGATCATGCACTGATCACGTGGCTATCATGCACTGATCACGTGGCTATCATGCACTGATCACGTGGCTGATCATGCACTGATCACGTGACTGATCATGCACTGATCACGTGGCTGATCATGCACTGATCACGTGACTGATCATGCACTGATCACGTGGCTATCATGCACTGATCACGTGGCTGATCATGCACTGATCACGTGACTGATCATGCACTGATCACGTGGCTGATCATGCACTGATCACGTGACTGATCATGCACTGATCACGTGGCTATCATGCACTGATCACGTGGCTGATCATGCACTGATCACGTGGCTGATCACACACTGTCACGTGACTATCATGCACTGATCACGTGGCACTCATGCACTGATCACGTGGCTGATCATACACTGATCACGTAACTCATGCACACATCACGTGGCTATCATGCACTGATCACGTGGCTGTCATGCAATGATCACGTAGCAACCATATACTGGTCACGTGACTGATCATGCACTGATCACGTAAATGATCATGCACTGATCACGTGACTGATCATGCACTGATCACGTGACTGATCATGCACTGATCACGTGGCTATCATGCACTGATCACGTGGCTGATCATGCACTGATCACGTAGCAACCATGTACTGATCACGTGACTGATCATGCACTGATCACGTAATTGATCATGCACTGATCACGTGGCTCATCATGCACTGATCACGTGGCTGATCACACATGATCACGTGACTGATCATGCACTGATCACGTGGCTCATGCACTGATCACGTGGCTGTCATGCACTGATCACGTGGATATCATGCACTGATCACGTGGCTGATCACACACGTATCACATGACTGATCATGCACTGATCACGTGGCTATCATGCACTGATCACGTGGCTATCATGCACTGATCACGTGGCTGATCATGCAATGATCACGTAGCTACCATGTACTGGTCACGTGACTGATCATGCACTGATCACGTAATTGATCATGCACTGATCACGTGGCTGATCATGCACTGATCACGTGGCTGATCATGCACTGATCACATAACTGATCATGCACTGATCACGTGACTGATCATGCACTGATCACGTGGCTATCATGCACTGATCACTTGGCTGACATACACTGATCACGTGCCTGATCATGCACTGATCACGTGGCTGATCATGCACTGATCACGTGACTGATCATGCACTGATCACGTGTCTGATCATGCACTGATCACGTGGCTATCATGCACTGCTCACGTGGCTGATCATGCCATGATCACGCAGCTACCATGTACTGGTCACATGACTGATCATGCACTGATCACGTGACTGATCATGCAGTGATCACGTGGCTATCATGCACTACTCACGTGGCTGATCATGCAATGATCATGTAGCTACCATGTACAGGTCACGTGAATGATCATACACCCATCAGGTGACTGATCATGCACTGATCACGTGGCTATCATGCACTGATCACGAGACTGATCATGCACTGTTCACGTCTATATCATGCACTGATCACATGACTGCCCATGCACTGATCACGTGGATGATCATACACTAATCTTGTGACAGATCATGCACTGATCACGTGGCTGATCATGCACTGATACCGTGACTGAGCATGGACTGATCACATGACTATCATGTAGTGATCACGTGACTTAATGGCGCTGATCATGTGACTGATCATGCGCTGATCATGTTTGCTATCATACACTGATCATGTGCCTCTGGAGGCAATAAACAAAGAGCTGAGTAGGCACGAATCAAACAGTCAGCAGGCAATAATCATGGAACTCAGGTGTGAGGAATCATGCTGCTCAGCTGGCAATAATCAAGCAGCTGAGCAGGCAGGAATTACGCAGCACAGCTGGCAATTGTCAAGCAGATGACAGGCAGGAATCGTGCAGCTCAGCTGGCAATTGTCAAGCAGATGAGCAGACAGTAATCACGCAGCTCAGCAGGCCCAGATCACGTGACTGAGCATGCACTGTTCACGTGGCTGATCATACACTGATCACGTGATGATCATGCACTGATCACTTGGATATCATGCACTGATCACGTGGCTGATCATACACTGTTCACGTGTCTGACCATGCACTGATCACGTGGCTGATCATACACTGCTCACGTAACTGATCATGCACTGATCACGTGGCTATCATGCACTGATCACGTGGCTGATCATGCACTGATCACGTGGCTGATCATGCACTGATCACGTGGCTATCATGCACTGATCACGTGGCTGATCATGCACTGATCACGTGGCTGATCATACACTGTCACGTGACTATCATGCACTGATCACGTGGCATCATGCACTGATCACGTGGCTGATCATACACTGATCACGTGACTCATGCACTGATCACGTGGCTATCATGCACTGATCACGTGGCTGATCATGCACTGATCACGTAGCAACCATGTACTGGTCACGTGACTGATCATGCACTGATCACGTGGCTGATCATGCACTGATCACGTGACTGATCATGCACTGATCACGTGACTGATCATGCACTGATCACGTGGCTGATCATGCACTGATCACGTGATGATCATGCACTGATCACGTGGCTATCATGCACTGATCACGTGACTGATCATGCACTGATCACGTGATATCATGCACTGATCACGTGACTGATCATGCACTGATCACGTGGCTGATCATGCACTGATCACGTGACTGATCATGCACTGATCACGTGGCTGATCATGCACTATCACGTGACTGATCATGCACTGATCACGTGGCTATCATGCACTGATCACGTGGCTATCATGCACTGATCACGTGGCTGATCATGCACTGATCACGTGACTGATCATGCACTGATCACGTGGCTGATCATGCACTGATCACGTGACTGATCATGCACTGATCACGTGGCTATCATGCACTGATCACGTGGCTGATCATGCACTGATCACGTGACTGATCATGCACTGATCACGTGGCTGATCATGCACTGATCACGTGACTGATCATGCACTGATCACGTGGCTATCATGCACTGATCACGTGGCTGATCATGCACTGATCACGTGGCTGATCATGCACTGATCACGTGACTATCATGCACTGATCACGTGGCATCATGCACTGATCACGTGGCTGATCATGCACTGATCACGTGACTCATGCACTGATCACGTGGCTATCATGCACTGATCACGTGGCTGATCATGCACTGATCACGTAGCTACCATGCACTGATCACGTGACTGATCATGCACTGATCACGTGACTGATCATGCACTGATCACGTGACTGATCATGCACTGATCACGTGACTGATCATGCACTGATCACGTGGCTGATCATGCACTGATCACGTGATGATCATGCACTGATCACGTGGCTATCATGCACTGATCACGTGACTGATCATGCACTGATCACGTCTATATCATGCACTGATCACGTGACTGATCATGCACTGATCACGTGGCTGATCATGCACTGATCACGTGACTGATCATGCACTGATCACGTGGCTGATCATGCACTGATCACGTGACTGATCATGCACTGATCACGTGGCTATCATGCACTGATCACGTGGCTATCATGCACTGATCACGTGGCTGATCATGCACTGATCACGTGACTGATCATGCACTGATCACGTGGCTGATCATGCACTGATCACGTGACTGATCATGCACTGATCACGTGGATATCATGCACTGATCACGTGGCTGATCATGCACTGATCACGTGTCTGATCATGCACTGATCACGTGGCTGATCATGCACTGATCACGTAACTGATCATGCACTGATCACGTGGCTATCATGCACTGATCACGTGGCTGATCATGCACTGATCACGTGGCTGATCACACACTGTCACGTGACATATCATGCACTGATCACGTGGCACTCATGCACTGATCACGTGGCTGATCATACTCTGCTCACGTAACTCATGCACACATCACGTGGCTATCATGCACTGCTCACGTGGCTGTCATGGAATGATCACGTAGCAACCATATACTGGTCACGTGACTGATCATGCACTGATCACGTAAATGATCATGCACTGTTCACGTGACTGATCATGCACTGATCACGTGACTGATCATGCACTGATCACGTGGCTATCATGCACTGCTCACGTGGCTGATCATGCAACGATCACGTAGCAACCATGTACTGGTCACGTGACTGATCATGCACTGATCACGTAATTGATCATGCACTGATCACGTGGCTCATCATGCACTGATCACGTGGCTGATCACACATGTATCACGTGACTGATCATGCACTGATCACGTGGCTCTCATGCACTGATCACGTGGCTGTCATGCACTGATCACGTGGATATCATGCACTGATCACGTGGCTGATCACACACGTATCACATGACTGATCATGCACTGATCACGTGGCTATCATGCACTGATCACGTGGCTATCATGCACTGATCACGTGGCTGATCATGCAATGATCACGTAGCTACCATGTACTGATCACGTGACTGATCATGCACTGATCACGTAATTGATCATGCACTGATCACGTGGCTGATCATGCACTGATCACGTGACTGATCATGCACTGATCACGTGGCTATCATGCACTGATCACGTGGCTGATCATGCACTGATCACGTGCCTGATCATGCACTGATCACGTGGCTGATCATGCACTGATCACGTGACTGATCATGCACTGATCACGTGTCTGATCATGCACTGATCACGTGGCTATCATGCACTGCTCACGTGGCTGATCATGCCATGATCACGCAGCTACCATGTACTGGTCACATGACTGATCATGCACTGATCACGTGACTGATCATGCAGTGATCACGTGGCTATCATGCACTACTCACGTGGCTGATCATGCAATGATCATGTAGCTACCATGTACAGGTCACGTGAATGATCATACACCCATCAGGTGACTGATCATGCACTGATCACGTGGCTATCATGCACTGATCACGAGACTGATCATGCACTGTTCACGTCTATATCATGCACTGATCACATGACTGCCCATGCACTGATCACGTGGATGATCATACACTAATCTTGTGACAGATCATGCACTGATCACGTGGCTGATCATGCACTGATACCGTGACTGAGCATGGACTGATCACATGACTATCATGTAGTGATCACGTGACTTAATGGCGCTGATCATGTGACTGATCATGCGCTGATCATGTTTGCTATCATACACTGATCATGTGCCTCTGGAGGCAATAAACAAAGAGCTGAGTAGGCACGAATCAAACAGTCAGCAGGCAATAATCATGGAACTCAGGTGTGAGGAATCATGCTGCTCAGCTGGCAATAATCAAGCAGCTGAGCAGGCAGGAATTACGCAGCACAGCTGGCAATTGTCAAGCAGATGACAGGCAGGAATCGTGCAGCTCAGCTGGCAATTGTCAAGCAGATGAGCAGACAGTAATCACGCAGCTCAGCAGGCCCAGATCACGTGACTGAGCATGCACTGTTCACGTGGCTGATCATACACTGATCACGTGATGATCATGCACTGATCACTTGGATATCATGCACTGATCACGTGGCTGATCATACACTGTTCACGTGTCTGACCATGCACTGATCACGTGGCTGATCATACACTGCTCACGTAACTGATCATGCACTGATCACGTGGCTATCATGCACTGATCACGTGGCTGATCATGCACTGATCACGTGACTGATCATGCACTGATCACGTGGCTATCATGCACTGATCACGTGGCTGATCATGCACTGATCACGTGGCTGATCACACACTGTCACGTGACTATCATGCACTGATCACGTGGCACTCATGCACTGATCACGTGGCTGATCATACACTGATCACGTAACTCATGCACACATCACGTGGCTATCATGCACTGCTCACGTGGCTGTCATGCAATGATCACGTAGCAACCATATACTGGTCACGTGACTGATCATGCACTGATCACGTAAATGATCATGCACTGATCACGTGACTGATCATGCACTGATCACGTGACTGATCATGCACTGATCACGTGGCTATCATGCACTGCTCACGTGGCTGATCATGCAACGATCACGTAGCAACCATGTACTGGTCACGTGACTGATCATGCACTGATCACGTAATTGATCATGCACTGATCACGTGGCTCATCATGCACTGATCACGTGGCTGATCACACATGTATCACGTGACTGATCATGCACTGATCACGTGGCTATCATGCACTGATCACGTGGCTATCATGCACTGATCACGTGGCTGATCATGCACTGATCACGTAGCTATCATGCACTGATCACGTGACTGATCATGCACTGATCACGTGATGATCATGCACTGATCACGTGGCTGATCATGCACTGATCACGTGGCTGATCACACATGATCACGTGACTGATCATGCACTGATCACGTGGCTATCATGCACTGATCACGTGGCTGTCATGCACTGATCACGTGGCTGATCATGCAATGATCACGTAGCTACCATGTACTGGTCACGTGACTGATCATGCACTGATCACGTAATTGATCATGCACTGATCATGTGGCTGATCATGCACTGATCACGTGGCTGATCATGCACTGATCACGTAACTGATCATGCACTGATCACGTGACTGATCATGCACTGATCACGTGGCTATCATGCACTGATCACTTGGCTGGACATACACTGATCACGTGCCTGGTCATGCACTGATCACGTGGCTGATCATGCACTGATCACGTGACTGATCATGCACTGATCACGTGTCTGATCATGCACTGATCACGTGGCTATCATGCACTGCTCACGTGGCTGATCATGCCATGATCACGCAGCTACCATGTACTGGTCACATGACTGATCATGCACTGATCACGTGACTGATCATGCAGTGATCACGTGGCTATCATGCACTACTCACGTGGCTGATCATGCAATGATCATGTAGCTACCATGTACAGGTCACGTGAATGATCATACACCCATCAGGTGACTGATCATGCACTGATCACGTGGCTATCATGCACTGATCACGAGACTGATCATGCACTGATCACGTCTATATCATGCACTGATCACATGACTGCCCATGCACTGATCACGTGGATGATCATACACTAATCTTGTGACAGATCATGCACTGATCACGTGGCTGATCATGCACTGATACCGTGACTGAGCATGGACTGATCACATGACTATCATGTAGTGATCACGTGACTTAATGGCGCTGATCATGTGACTGATCATGCGCTGATCATGTTTGCTATCATACACTGATCATGTGCCTCTGGAGGCAATAAACAAAGAGCTGAGTAGGCACGAATCAAACAGTCAGCAGGCAATAATCATGGAACTCAGGTGTGAGGAATCATGCTGCTCAGCTGGCAATAATCAAGCAGCTGAGCAGGCAGGAATTACGCAGCACAGCTGGCAATTGTCAAGCAGATGACAGGCAGGAATCGTGCAGCTCAGCTGGCAATTGTCAAGCAGATGAGCAGACAGTAATCACGCAGCTCAGCAGGCCCAGATCACGTGACTGAGCATGCACTGTTCACGTGGCTGATCATACACTGATCACGTGATGATCATGCACTGATCACTTGGATATCATGCACTGATCACGTGGCTGATCATACACTGTTCACGTGTCTGACCATGCACTGATCACGTGGCTGATCATACACTGCTCACGTAACTGATCATGCACTGATCACGTGGCTATCATGCACTGATCACGTGGCTGAACATGCACTGTTCACGTGGCTGATCACACACCTGTCACGTGACATATCATGCACTGATCACGTGGCACTCATGCACTGATCACGTGGCTGATCATACTCTGCTCACGTAACTCATGCACACATCACGTGGCTATCATGCACTGCTCACGTGGCTCGTCATGGAATGATCACGTAGCAACCATATACTGGTCACGTGACTGATCATGCAAAGATCACGTAAATGATCATGCACTGTTCACGTGACTGATCATGTACTGATCACGTGACTGATCATGCACTGATCACGTGGCTATCATGCTCTGCTCACGTGGCTGATCATGCAACGATCACGTAGCAACCATGTACTGGTCACGTGACTGATCATGCACTGATCACGTAATTGATCATGCACTGATCACGTGGCTGATCATGCACTGATCACGTGGCTGATCATACACTGATCACGTGACTGATCATGCACTGATCACGTGGCTATCATGCACTGATCACGTGGCTGATCATGCACTGATCACGTGGCTGATCACACACTGATCACGTGACTATCATGCACTGATCACGTGGCATCATGCACTGATCACGTGGCTGATCATACACTGATCACGTGACTCATGCACTGATCACGTGGCTATCATGCACTGATCACGTGGCTGATCATGCACTGATCACGTGGCTATCATGCACTGATCACGTGGCTGATCACACACTATCACATGACTGATCATGCACTGATCACGTGGCTGATCATGCACTGATCACGTGGCTATCATGCACTGATCACGTGGCTGATCATGCAATGATCACGTAGCTACCATGTACTGGTCACGTGACTGATCATGCACTGATCACGTGATTGATCATGCACTGATCACGTGGCTGATCATGCACTGATCACGTGGCTGATCACACATGATCACGTGACTGATCATGCACTGATCACGTGGCTATCATGCACTGATCACGAGACTGATCATGCACTGATCACGTCTATATCATGCACTGATCACATGACTGCCCATGCACTGATCACGTGGATGATCATACACTAATCTTGTGACAGATCATGCACTGATCACGTGGCTGATCATGCACTGATACCGTGACTGAGCATGGACTGATCACATGACTATCATGTAGTGATCACGTGACTTAATGGCGCTGATCATGTGACTGATCATGCGCTGATCATGTTTGCTATCATACACTGATCATGTGCCTCTGGAGGCAATAAACAAAGAGCTGAGTAGGCACGAATCAAACAGTCAGCAGGCAATAATCATGGAACTCAGGTGTGAGGAATCATGCTGCTCAGCTGGCAATAATCAAGCAGCTGAGCAGGCAGGAATTACGCAGCACAGCTGGCAATTGTCAAGCAGATGACAGGCAGGAATCGTGCAGCTCAGCTGGCAATTGTCAAGCAGATGAGCAGACAGTAATCACGCAGCTCAGCAGGCCCAGATCACGTGACTGAGCATGCACTGTTCACGTGGCTGATCATACACTGATCACGTGATGATCATGCACTGATCACTTGGATATCATGCACTGATCACGTGGCTGATCATACACTGTTCACGTGTCTGACCATGCACTGATCACGTGGCTGATCATACACTGCTCACGTAACTGATCATGCACTGATCACGTGGCTGATCATGCACTGATCACGTGGCTGATCATGCACTGATCACGTGGCTATCATGCACTGATCACGTGGCTGATCATGCACTGATCACGTGGCTGATCATGCACTGATCACGTGACTGATCATGCACTGATCACGTGACTGATCATGCACTGATCACGTAATTGATCATGCACTGATCACGTGGCTGATCATGCACTGATCACGTGACTGATCATGCACTGATCACGTGGCTATCATGCACTGATCACGTGGCTGATCATGCACTGATCACGTAGCTACCATGTACTGGTCACGTGACTGATCATGCACTGATCACGTAATTGATCATGCACTGATCACGTGGCTGATCATGCACTGATCACGTGGCTGATCATGCACTGATCACGTGACTGATCATGCACTGATCACGTGGCTATCATGCACTGATCACGTGGCTGATCATGCACTGATCACGTGGCTATCATGCACTGATCACGTGGCTGATCATGCACTGATCACGTGACTGATCATGCACTGATCACGTGACTGATCATGCACTGATCACGTGGCTATCATGCACTGATCACGTGGCTGATCATGCACTGTCACGTGACTGATCATGCACTGATCACGTGACTGATCATGCACTGATCACGTGGCTATCATGCACTACTCACGTGGCTGATCATGCAATGATCATGTAGCTACCATGTACTGGTCACGTGACTGATCATACACCCATCAGGTGATGATCATGCACTGATCACGTGGCTGATCATGCACTGATCACCTGCCTGATCATGCACTGATCACGTGACTGATCATGCACTGATCACATGGCTATCATGCACTGATCACCTGGCTGATCATGCACTGATCACGTGGCTGATCATGCACTGATACCGTGACTGAGCATGGACTGATCACATGACTATCATGTAGTGATCACGTGACTTAATGGCGCTGATCATGTGACTGATCATGCGCTGATCATGTTTGCTATCATACACTGATCATGTGCCTCTGGAGGCAATAAACAAAGAGCTGAGTAGGCACGAATCAAACAGTCAGCAGGCAATAATCATGGAACTCAGGTGTGAGGAATCATGCTGCTCAGCTGGCAATAATCAAGCAGCTGAGCAGGCAGGAATTACGCAGCACAGCTGGCAATTGTCAAGCAGATGACAGGCAGGAATCGTGCAGCTCAGCTGGCAATTGTCAAGCAGATGAGCAGACAGTAATCACGCAGCTCAGCAGGCCCAGATCACGTGACTGAGCATGCACTGTTCACGTGGCTGATCATACACTGATCACGTGATGATCATGCACTGATCACGTGACTGATCATGCACTGATCACGTGGCTGATCATACACTGATCACGTAACTGATCATGCACTGATCACGTGGCTATCATGCACTGATCACGTGGCTGATCATGCACTGATCACGTGGCTATCATGCACTGATCACGTGACTGATCATGCACTGATCACGTGGCTGATCATGCACTGATCACGTGACTGATCATGCACTGATCACGTGACTGATCATGCACTGATCACGTGGCTATCATGCACTGATCACGTGGCTGATCATGCACTGATCACGCAGCTACCATGTACTGGTCACGTGACTGATCATGCACTGATCACGTAACTGATCATGCACTGATCAC
This sequence comes from Bos javanicus, assembly GCF_032452875.1. Classification (NCBI taxonomy): domain Eukaryota; kingdom Metazoa; phylum Chordata; class Mammalia; order Artiodactyla; family Bovidae; genus Bos; species Bos javanicus. The sequence goes on from NW_026893972.1 coordinate 128,783, forward strand.
GTGGCTGATCATGCACTGATCACGTGACTGATCATGCACTGATCACGTGACTATCATGCACTGATCACGTGGCTGATCATGCACTGATCACGTAGCTACCATGTACTGGTCACGTGACTGATCATGCACTGATCACGTAATTGATCATGCACTGATCACGTGGCTGATCATGCACTGATCACGTGACTGATCATGCACTGATCACGTGACTGATCATGCACTGATCACGTGGCTATCATGCACTGATCACGTGGCTGATCATGCACTGATCACGTGCCTGATCATGCACTGATCACATGACTGATCATGCACTGATCACGTGACTGATCATGCACTGATCACGTGGCTATCATGCACTACTCACGTGGCTGATCATGCAATGATCATGTAGCTACCATGTACTGGTCACGTGACTGATCATGCACTGATCACGTGACTGATCATGCACTGATCACGTGGCTATCATGCACTGATCACGTGGCTGATCATGCACTGATCACCTGCCTGGTCATGCACTGATCACGTGACTGATCATGCACTGATCACGTAGCAGTCATGCACTGATCACCTGGCTGATCATGCACTGATCACGTGGCTATCATGCACTGATCACGTGGCTATCATGCACTGATCACGTGGCTGATCATGCACTGATACCGTGACTGAGCATGGACTGATCACATGACTATCATGTAGTGATCACGTGACTTAATGGCGCTGATCATGTGACTGATCATGCGCTGATCATGTTTGCTATCATACACTGATCATGTGCCTCTGGAGGCAATAAACAAAGAGCTGAGTAGGCACGAATCAAACAGTCAGCAGGCAATAATCATGGAACTCAGGTGTGAGGAATCATGCTGCTCAGCTGGCAATAATCAAGCAGCTGAGCAGGCAGGAATTACGCAGCACAGCTGGCAATTGTCAAGCAGATGACAGGCAGGAATCGTGCAGCTCAGCTGGCAATTGTCAAGCAGATGAGCAGACAGTAATCACGCAGCTCAGCAGGCCCAGATCACGTGACTGAGCATGCACTGTTCACGTGGCTGATCATACACTGATCACGTGATGATCATGCACTGATCACTTGGATATCATGCACTGATCACGTGGCTGATCATACACTGTTCACGTGTCTGACCATGCACTGATCACGTGGCTGATCATACACTGCTCACGTAACTGATCATGCACTGATCACGTGGCTATCATGCACTGATCACGTGGCTGAACATGCACTGTTCACGTGGCTGATCACACACCTGTCACGTGACATATCATGCACTGATCACGTGGCACTCATGCACTGATCACGTGGCTGATCATACTCTGCTCACGTAACTCATGCACACATCACGTGGCTATCATGCACTGCTCACGTGGCTCGTCATGGAATGATCACGTAGCTACCATATACTGGTCACGTGACTGATCATGCAAAGATCACGTAAATGATCATGCACTGTTCACGTGACTGATCATGTACTGATCACGTGACTGATCATGCACTGATCACGTGGCTATCATGCTCTGCTCACGTGGCTGATCATGCAACGATCACGTAGCAACCATGTACTGGTCACGTGACTGATCATGCACTGATCACGTAATTGATCCTGCACTGATCACGTGGCTCATCATGCACTGATCACGTGGCTGATCACACATGTATCACGTGACTGATCATGCACTGATCACGTGGCTCTCATGCACTGATCACGTGGCTGTCATGCACTGATCACGTGGATATCATGCACTGATCACGTGGCTGATCACACACGTATCACATGACTGATCATGCACTGATCACGTGGCTATCATGCACTGATCACGTGGCTATCATGCACTGATCACGTGGCTGATCATGCAATGATCACATAGCTATCATGTACTGATCACGTGACTGATCATGCACTGATCACGTAATTGATCATGCACTGATCACGTGGCTGATCATGCACTGATCACGTGGCTGATCACACATGATCACGTGACTGATCATGCACTGATCACGTGGCTATCATGCACTGATCACGTGACTGATCATGCACTGATCACGTCTATATCATGCACTGATCACATGACTGCCCATGCACTGATCACGTGGATGATCATACACTGATCATGTGACTGATCATGCACTGATCACGTGGCTGATCATGCACTGATCACGTGGCTGTCATGCACTGATCACGTGGCTGATCATGCACTGATCACGTAGCTACCATGCACTGATCACGTGACTGATCATGCACTGATCACGTAATTGATCATGCACTGATCATGTGGCTGATCATGCACTGATCACGTGGCTGATCATGCACTGATCACGTAACTGATCATGCACTGATCACGTGACTGATCATGCACTGATCACGTGGCTATCATGCACTGATCACGTGGCTGATCATACACTGATCACGTGCCTGATCATGCACTGATCACGTGGCTGATCATGCACTGATCACGTGACTGATCATGCACTGATCACGTGACTGATCATGCACTGATCACGTGGCTATCATGCACTGATCACGTGGCTGATCATGCATGATCACGCACCTATCATGCACTGATCACGTGACTGATCATGCACTGATCACGTGACTGATCATGCACTGATCACGTGGCTATCATGCACTATCACGTGGCTGATCATGCACTGATCACGTAGCTACCATGTACTGGTCACGTGACTGATCATGCACTGATCACGTGACTGATCATGCACTGATCACGTGGCTATCATGCACTGATCACGTGACTGATCATGCACTGATCACGTCTATATCATGCACTGATCACGTGACTGATCATGCACTGATCACGTGGCTGATCATGCACTGATCACGTGACTGATCATGCACTGATCACGTGGCTGATCACACACGTATCACATGACTGATCATGCACTGATCACGTGGCTATCATGCACTGATCACGTGGCTATCATGCACTGATCACGTGGCTGATCATGCAATGATCACGTAGCTACCATGTACTGGTCACGTGACTGATCATGCACTGATCACGTAACTGATCATGCACTGATCATGTGGCTGATCATGCACTGATCACGTGGCTGATCATGCACTGATCACGTAACTGATCATGCACTGATCACGTGACTGATCATGCACTGATCACGTGGCTATCATGCACTGATCACTTGGCTGACATACACTGATCACGTGCCTGGTCATGCACTGATCACGTGGCTGATCATGCACTGATCACGTGACTGATCATGCACTGATCACGTGTCTGATCATGCACTGATCACGTGGCTATCATGCACTGCTCACGTGGCTGATCATGCCATGATCACGCAGCTACCATGTACTGGTCACATGACTGATCATGCACTGATCACGTGACTGATCATGCAGTGATCACGTGGCTATCATGCACTACTCACGTGGCTGATCATGCAATGATCATGTAGCTACCATGTACAGGTCACGTGAATGATCATACACCCATCAGGTGACTGATCATGCACTGATCACGTGGCTATCATGCACTGATCACGAGACTGATCATGCACTGATCACGTCTATATCATGCACTGATCACATGACTGCCCATGCACTGATCACGTGGATGATCATACACTAATCTTGTGACAGATCATGCACTGATCACGTGGCTGATCATGCACTGATACCGTGACTGAGCATGGACTGATCACATGACTATCATGTAGTGATCACGTGACTTAATGGCGCTGATCATGTGACTGATCATGCGCTGATCATGTTTGCTATCATACACTGATCATGTGCCTCTGGAGGCAATAAACAAAGAGCTGAGTAGGCACGAATCAAACAGTCAGCAGGCAATAATCATGGAACTCAGGTGTGAGGAATCATGCTGCTCAGCTGGCAATAATCAAGCAGCTGAGCAGGCAGGAATTACGCAGCACAGCTGGCAATTGTCAAGCAGATGACAGGCAGGAATCGTGCAGCTCAGCTGGCAATTGTCAAGCAGATGAGCAGACAGTAATCACGCAGCTCAGCAGGCCCAGATCACGTGACTGAGCATGCACTGTTCACGTGGCTGATCATACACTGATCACGTGATGATCATGCACTGATCACTTGGATATCATGCACTGATCACGTGGCTGATCATACACTGTTCACGTGTCTGACCATGCACTGATCACGTGGCTGATCATACACTGCTCACGTAACTGATCATGCACTGATCACGTGGCTATCATGCACTGATCACGTGGCTGAACATGCACTGTTCACGTGGCTGATCACACACCTGTCACGTGACATATCATGCACTGATCACGTGGCACTCATGCACTGATCACGTGGCTGATCATACTCTGCTCACGTAACTCATGCACACATCACGTGGCTATCATGCACTGCTCACGTGGCTCGTCATGGAATGATCACGTAGCAACCATATACTGGTCACGTGACTGATCATGCAAAGATCACGTAAATGATCATGCACTGTTCACGTGACTGATCATGTACTGATCACGTGACTGATCATGCACTGATCACGTGGCTATCATGCTCTGCTCACGTGGCTGATCATGCAACGATCACGTAGCAACCATGTACTGGTCACGTGACTGATCATGCACTGATCACGTAATTGATCATGCACTGATCACGTGGCTGATCATGCACTGATCACGTGGCTGATCATACACTGATCACGTGACTGATCATGCACTGATCACGTGGCTATCATGCACTGATCACGTGGCTGATCATGCACTGATCACGTGGCTGATCACACACTGATCACGTGACTATCATGCACTGATCACGTGGCATCATGCACTGATCACGTGGCTGATCATACACTGATCACGTGACTCATGCACTGATCACGTGGCTATCATGCACTGATCACGTGGCTGATCATGCACTGATCACGTGGCTATCATGCACTGATCACGTGGCTGATCACACACGATCACATGACTGATCATGCACTGATCACGTGGCTGATCATGCACTGATCACGTGGCTATCATGCACTGATCACGTGGCTGATCATGCAATGATCACGTAGCTACCATGTACTGGTCACGTGACTGATCATGCACTGATCACGTGACTGATCATGCACTGATCACGTGGCTGATCATGCACTGATCACGTGGCTGATCACACATGATCACGTGACTGATCATGCACTGATCACGTGGCTATCATGCACTGATCACGAGACTGATCATGCACTGTCACGTCTATATCATGCACTGATCACATGACTGCCCATGCACTGATCACGTGGATGATCATACACTAATCATGTGACAGATCATGCACTGATCACGTGGCTGATCATGCACTGATACCGTGACTGAGCATGGACTGATCACATGACTATCATGTAGTGATCACGTGACTTAATGGCGCTGATCATGTGACTGATCATGCGCTGATCATGTTTGCTATCATACACTGATCATGTGCCTCTGGAGGCAATAAACAAAGAGCTGAGTAGGCACGAATCAAACAGTCAGCAGGCAATAATCATGGAACTCAGGTGTGAGGAATCATGCTGCTCAGCTGGCAATAATCAAGCAGCTGAGCAGGCAGGAATTACGCAGCACAGCTGGCAATTGTCAAGCAGATGACAGGCAGGAATCGTGCAGCTCAGCTGGCAATTGTCAAGCAGATGAGCAGACAGTAATCACGCAGCTCAGCAGGCCCAGATCACGTGACTGAGCATGCACTGTTCACGTGGCTGATCATACACTGATCACGTGATGATCATGCACTGATCACTTGGATATCATGCACTGATCACGTGGCTGATCATACACTGTTCACGTGTCTGACCATGCACTGATCACGTGGCTGATCATACACTGCTCACGTAACTGATCATGCACTGATCACGTGGCTGATCATGCACTGATCACGTGGCTGATCATGCACTGATCACGTGGCTATCATGCACTGATCACGTGGCTGATCATGCACTGATCACGTGGCTGATCATGCACTGATCACGTGACTGATCATGCACTGATCACGTGACTGATCATGCACTGATCACGTAACTGATCATGCACTGATCACGTGGCTGATCATGCACTGATCACGTGACTGATCATGCACTGATCACGTGGCTATCATGCACTGATCACGTGGCTGATCATGCACTGATCACGTAGCTACCATGTACTGATCACGTGACTGATCATGCACTGATCACGTAATTGATCATGCACTGATCACGTGACTGATCATGCACTGATCACGTGGCTGATCATGCACTGATCACGTGGCTGATCATGCACTGATCACGTGGCTGATCATGCACTGATCACGTGACTGATCATGCACTGATCACGTGACTGATCATGCACTGATCACGTGGCTATCATGCACTGATCACGTGGCTGATCATGCACTGTCACGTGACTGATCATGCACTGATCACGTGACTGATCATGCACTGATCACGTGGCTATCATGCACTACTCACGTGGCTGATCATGCAATGATCATGTAGCTACCATGTACTGGTCACGTGACTGATCATACACCCATCAGGTGACTGATCATGCACTGATCACGTGGCTGATCATGCACTGATCACCTGCCTGATCATGCACTGATCACGTGACAAATCATGCACTGATCACATAGCTATCATGAACTGATCACCTTGCTGATCATGCACTGATCACGTGGCTGATCATGCACTGATACCGTGACTGAGCATGGACTGATCACATGACTATCATGTAGTGATCACGTGACTTAATGGCGCTGATCATGTGACTGATCATGCGCTGATCATGTTTGCTATCATACACTGATCATGTGCCTCTGGAGGCAATAAACAAAGAGCTGAGTAGGCACGAATCAAACAGTCAGCAGGCAATAATCATGGAACTCAGGTGTGAGGAATCATGCTGCTCAGCTGGCAATAATCAAGCAGCTGAGCAGGCAGGAATTACGCAGCACAGCTGGCAATTGTCAAGCAGATGACAGGCAGGAATCGTGCAGCTCAGCTGGCAATTGTCAAGCAGATGAGCAGACAGTAATCACGCAGCTCAGCAGGCCCAGATCACGTGACTGAGCATGCACTGTTCACGTGGCTGATCATACACTGATCACGTGATGATCATGCACTGATCACGTGACTATCATGCACTGATCACGTGGCTGATCATACACTGTTCACGTGTCTGACCATGCACTGATCACGTGGCTGATCATACACTGCTCACGTAACTGATCATGCACTGATCACGTGGCTATCATGCACTGATCACGTGGCTGATCATGCACTGATCACGTGGCTATCATGCACTGGTCACGTGACTGATCATGCACTGATCACGTGGCTGATCATGCACTGATCACGTGACTGATCATGCACTGATCACGTGAATGATCATGCACTGATCACGTGGCTATCATGCACTGATCACGTGGCTGATCATGCACTGATCACGCAGCTACCATGTACTGGTCACGTGACTGATCATGCACTGATCACGTAACTGATCATGCACTGATCACGTGGCTGATCATGCACTGATCACGTGACTGATCATGCACTGATCACGTGGCTATCATGCACTGATCACGTGGCTGATCATGCACTGATCACGTAGCTACCATGTACTGGTCACGTGACTGATCATGCACTGATCACGTAATTGATCATGCACTGATCACGTGGCTGATCATGCACTGATCACGTGACTGATCATGCACTGATCACGTGACTGATCATGCACTGATCACGTGGCTATCATGCACTGATCACGTGGCTGATCATGCACTGATCACGTGCCTGATCATGCACTGATCACATGACTGATCATGCACTGATCACGTGACTGATCATGCACTGATCACGTGGCTATCATGCACTACTCACGTGGCTGATCATGCAATGATCATGTAGCTACCATGTACTGGTCACGTGACTGATCATGCACTGATCACGTGACTGATCATGCACTGATCACGTGGCTATCATGCACTGATCACGTGGCTGATCATGCACTGATCACCTGCCTGGTCATGCACTGATCACGTGACTGATCATGCACTGATCACGTAGCATCATGCACTGATCACCTGGCTGATCATGCACTGATCACGTGGCTATCATGCACTGATCACGTGGCTATCATGCACTGATCACGTGGCTGATCATGCACTGATACCGTGACTGAGCATGGACTGATCACATGACTATCATGTAGTGATCACGTGACTTAATGGCGCTGATCATGTGACTGATCATGCGCTGATCATGTTTGCTATCATACACTGATCATGTGCCTCTGGAGGCAATAAACAAAGAGCTGAGTAGGCACGAATCAAACAGTCAGCAGGCAATAATCATGGAACTCAGGTGTGAGGAATCATGCTGCTCAGCTGGCAATAATCAAGCAGCTGAGCAGGCAGGAATTACGCAGCACAGCTGGCAATTGTCAAGCAGATGACAGGCAGGAATCGTGCAGCTCAGCTGGCAATTGTCAAGCAGATGAGCAGACAGTAATCACGCAGCTCAGCAGGCCCAGATCACGTGACTGAGCATGCACTGTTCACGTGGCTGATCATACACTGATCACGTGATGATCATGCACTGATCACTTGGATATCATGCACTGATCACGTGGCTGATCATACACTGTTCACGTGTCTGACCATGCACTGATCACGTGGCTGATCATACACTGCTCACGTAACTGATCATGCACTGATCACGTGGCTATCATGCACTGATCACGTGGCTGAACATGCACTGTTCACGTGGCTGATCACACACCTGTCACGTGACATATCATGCACTGATCACGTGGCACTCATGCACTGATCACGTGGCTGATCATACTCTGCTCACGTAACTCATGCACACATCACGTGGCTATCATGCACTGCTCACGTGGCTCGTCATGGAATGATCACGTAGCTACCATATACTGGTCACGTGACTGATCATGCACAGATCACGTAAATGATCATGCACTGTTCACGTGACTGATCATGTACTGATCACGTGACTGATCATGCACTGATCACGTGGCTATCATGCTCTGCTCACGTGGCTGATCATGCAACGATCACGTAGCAACCATGTACTGGTCACGTGACTGATCATGCACTGATCACGTAATTGATCCTGCACTGATCACGTGGCTCATCATGCACTGATCACGTGGCTGATCACACATGTATCACGTGACTGATCATGCACTGATCACGTGGCTCTCATGCACTGATCACGTGGCTGTCATGCACTGATCACGTGGATATCATGCACTGATCACGTGGCTGATCACACACGTATCACATGACTGATCATGCACTGATCACGTGGCTATCATGCACTGATCACGTGGCTATCATGCACTGATCACGTGGCTGATCATGCAATGATCACGTAGCTACCATGCACTGATCACGTGGCTGATCATGCACTGATCACGTGGCTGATCACACTGATCACGTGACTGATCATGCACTGATCACGTGGCTATCATGCACTGATCACGTGACTGATCATGCACTGATCACGTCTATATCATGCACTGATCACATGACTGATCATGCACTGATCACGTGGATGATCATGCACTGATCACGTGACTGATCATGCACTGATCACGTGGCTGATCATGCACTGATCACGTGGCTGTCATGCACTGATCACGTGGCTGATCATGCACTGATCACGTAGCTACATGCACTGATCACGTGACTGATCATGCACTGATCACGTAATTGATCATGCACTGATCACGTGGCTGATCATGCACTGATCACGTGGCTGATCATGCACTGATCACGTGACTGATCATGCACTGATCACGTGACTGATCATGCACTGATCACGTGGCTATCATGCACTGATCACGTGGCTGATCATGCACTGATCATGTGCCTGATCATGCACTGATCACGTGGCTGATCATGCACTGATCACGTGACTGATCATGCACTGATCACGTGACTGATCATGCACTGATCACGTGGCTATCATGCACTGATCACGTGGCTGATCATGCATGATCACGCAGCTATCATGCACTGATCACGTGACTGATCATGCACTGATCACGTGACTGATCATGCACTGATCACGTGGCTATCATGCACTGATCACGTGGCTGATCATGCACTGATCATGTAGCTACCATGTACTGGTCACGTGACTGATCATGCACTGATCACGTGACTGATCATGCACTGATCACGTGGCTATCATGCACTACTCACGTGGCTGATCATGCAATGATCATGTAGCTACCATGTACTGGTCACGTGACTGATCATACACCCATCAGGTGACTGATCATGCACTGATCACGTGGCTGATCATGCACTGATCACGTGACTGATCATGCACTGATCACGTGACTGATCATGCACTGATCACGTGCTGTCATGCACTGATCACGTGGCTGATCATGCACTGATCACGTGGCTATCATGCACTGATCACGTGGCTATCATGCACTGATCACGTGGCTGATCATGCACTGATACCGTGACTGAGCATGGACTGATCACATGACTATCATGTAGTGATCACGTGACTTAATGGCGCTGATCATGTGACTGATCATGCACTGATCATGTTTGCTATCATACACTGATCATGTGCCTCTGGAGGCAATAAACAAAGAGCTGAGTAGGCACGAATCAAACAGTCAGCAGGCAATAATCATGGAACTCAGGTGTGAGGAATCATGCTGCTCAGCTGGCAATAATCAAGCAGCTGAGCAGGCAGGAATTACGCAGCACAGCTGGCAATTGTCAAGCAGATGACAGGCAGGAATCGTGCAGCTCAGCTGGCAATTGTCAAGCAGATGAGCAGACAGTAATCACGCAGCTCAGCAGGCCCTGATCACGTGACTGAGCATGCACTGTTCACGTGGCTGATCATACACTGATCACGTGATTGATCATGCACTGATCACTTGGATATCATGCACTGATCACGTGGCTGATCATACACTGTTCACGTGTCTGACCATGCACTGATCACGTGGCTGATCATACACTGCTCACGTAACTGATCATGCACTGATCACGTGGCTGATCATGCACTGATCACGTGGCTGATCATGCACTGATCACGTGGCTGATCATGCACTGATCACGTGGCTATCATGCACTGATCACGTGGCTGATCATGCACTGATCACGTGGCTGATCATGCACTGATCACGTAGCTACCATGCACTGATCACGTGACTGATCATGCACTGATCACGTAACTGATCATGCACTGATCACGTGGCTGATCATGCACTGATCACGTGACTGATCATGCACTGATCACGTGACTGATCATGCACTGATCACGTGGCTGATCATGCACTGATCACGTGGCTGATCATGCACTGATCACGTGACTGATCATGCACTGATCACGTGACTGATCATGCACTGATCACGTGGCTATCATGCACTGATCACGTGGCTGATCATGCACTGATCACGTAGCTATCATGCACTGATCACGTGACTGATCATGCACTGATCACGTGGCTGATCATGCACTGATCACGTGACTGATCATGCACTGATCACGTGGCTGATCATGCACTGATCACGTGACTGATCATGCACTGATCACGTGGCTATCATGCACTGATCACGTGGCTGATCATGCACTGATCACGTGGCTATCATGCACTGATCACGTGGCTGATCATGCACTGATCACGTGACTGATCATGCACTGATCACGTGACTGATCATGCACTGATCACGTGGCTATCATGCACTGATCACGTGGCTGATCATGCACTGATCACGTGGCTGATCATGCACTGATCACGTGCCTGATCATGCACTGATCACGTGACTGATCATGCACTGATCACATGGCTATCATGAACTGATCACCTTGCTGATCATGCACTGATCACGTGGCTGATCATGCACTGATACCGTGACTGAGCATGGACTGATCACATGACTATCATGTAGTGATCACGTGACTTAATGGCGCTGATCATGTGACTGATCATGCACTGATCATGTTTGCTATCATACACTGATCATGTGCCTCTGGAGGCAATAAACAAAGAGCTGAGTAGGCACGAATCAAACAGTCAGCAGGCAATAATCATGGAACTCAGGTGTGAGGAATCATGCTGCTCAGCTGGCAATAATCAAGCAGCTGAGCAGGCAGGAATTACGCAGCACAGCTGGCAATTGTCAAGCAGATGACAGGCAGGAATCGTGCAGCTCAGCTGGCAATTGTCAAGCAGATGAGCAGACAGTAATCACGCAGCTCAGCAGGCCCAGATCACGTGACTGAGCATGCACTGTTCACGTGGCTGATCATACACTGATCACGTGATGATCATGCACTGATCACGTGACTATCATGCACTGATCACGTGGCTGATCATACACTGTTCACGTGTCTGACCATGCACTGATCACGTGGCTGATCATACACTGCTCACGTAACTGATCATGCACTGATCACGTGGCTATCATGCACTGATCACGTGGCTGATCATGCACTGATCACGTGGCTATCATGCACTGGTCACGTGACTGATCATGCACTGATCACGTGGCTGATCATGCACTGATCACGTGACTGATCATGCACTGATCACGTGACTGATCATGCACTGATCACGTGGCTATCATGCACTGATCACGTGGCTGATCATGCACTGATCACGTAGCTACCATGTACTGGTCACGTGACTGATCATGCACTGATCACGTAACTGATCATGCACTGATCACGTGGCTGATCATGCACTGATCACGTGACTGATCATGCACTGATCACGTGACTGATCATGCACTGATCACGTGGCTATCATGCACTGATCACGTGGCTGATCATGCACTGATCACGTGACTATCATGCACTGATCACGTGACTGATCATGCACTGATCACGTGGCTGATCATGCACTGATCACGTGGCTGATCATGCACTGATCACGTGACTGATCATGCACTGATCACGTGACTGATCATGCACTGATCACGTGGCTATCATGCACTGATCACGTGGCTGATCATGCACTGATCACGTGCCTGATCATGCACTGATCACATGACTGATCATGCACTGATCACGTGACTGATCATGCACTGATCACGTGGCTATCATGCACTATCACGTGGCTGATCATGCAATGATCACGTAGCTACCATGTACTGGTCACGTGACTGATCATGCACTGATCACGTGACTGATCATGCACTGATCACGTGGCTATCATGCACTGATCACGTGGCTGATCATGCACTGATCACGTGCCTGATCATGCACTGATCACGTGACTGATCATGCACTGATCACGTAGCATCATGCACTGATCACGTGGCTGATCATGCACTGATCACGTGGCTGATCATGCACTGATCACGTGGCTATCATGCACTGATCACGTGGCTGATCATGCACTGATACCGTGACTGAGCATGGACTGATCACATGACTATCATGTAGTGATCACGTGACTTAATGGCGCTGATCATGTGACTGATCATGCGCTGATCATGTTTGCTATCATACACTGATCATGTGCCTCTGGAGGCAATAAACAAAGAGCTGAGTAGGCACGAATCAAACAGTCAGCAGGCAATAATCATGGAACTCAGGTGTGAGGAATCATGCTGCTCAGCTGGCAATAATCAAGCAGCTGAGCAGGCAGGAATTACGCAGCACAGCTGGCAATTGTCAAGCAGATGACAGGCAGGAATCGTGCAGCTCAGCTGGCAATTGTCAAGCAGATGAGCAGACAGTAATCACGCAGCTCAGCAGGCCCAGATCACGTGACTGAGCATGCACTGTTCACGTGGCTGATCATACACTGATCACGTGATGATCATGCACTGATCACTTGGATATCATGCACTGATCACGTGGCTGATCATACACTGTTCACGTGTCTGACCATGCACTGATCACGTGGCTGATCATACACTGCTCACGTAACTGATCATGCACTGATCACGTGGCTGATCATGCACTGATCACGTGGCTGATCATGCACTGATCACGTGGCTATCATGCACTGATCACGTGGCTGATCATGCACTGATCACGTGGCTGATCATGCACTGATCACGTGACTGATCATGCACTGATCACGTGACTGATCATGCACTGATCACGTAACTGATCATGCACTGATCACGTGGCTGATCATGCACTGATCACGTGACTGATCATGCACTGATCACGTGGCTATCATGCACTGATCACGTGGCTGATCATGCACTGATCACGTAGCTACCATGTACTGATCACGTGACTGATCATGCACTGATCACGTAATTGATCATGCACTGATCACGTGACTGATCATGCACTGATCACGTGGCTATCATGCACTGATCACGTGGCTGATCATGCACTGATCACGTGGCTGATCATGCACTGATCACGTGACTGATCATGCACTGATCACGTGACTGATCATGCACTGATCACGTGGCTATCATGCACTGATCACGTGGCTGATCATGCACTGTCACGTGACTGATCATGCACTGATCACGTGACTGATCATGCACTGATCACGTGGCTATCATGCACTACTCACGTGGCTGATCATGCAATGATCATGTAGCTACCATGTACAGGTCACGTGACTGATCATACACCCATCAGGTGACTGATCATGCACTGATCACGTGGCTGATCATGCACTGATCACCTGCCTGATCATGCACTGATCACGTGACAAATCATGCACTGATCACATAGCTATCATGAACTGATCACCTTGCTGATCATGCACTGATCACGTGGCTGATCATGCACTGATACCGTGACTGAGCATGGACTGATCACATGACTATCATGTAGTGATCACGTGACTTAATGGCGCTGATCATGTGACTGATCATGCGCTGATCATGTTTGCTATCATACACTGATCATGTGCCTCTGGAGGCAATAAACAAAGAGCTGAGTAGGCACGAATCAAACAGTCAGCAGGCAATAATCATGGAACTCAGGTGTGAGGAATCATGCTGCTCAGCTGGCAATAATCAAGCAGCTGAGCAGGCAGGAATTACGCAGCACAGCTGGCAATTGTCAAGCAGATGACAGGCAGGAATCGTGCAGCTCAGCTGGCAATTGTCAAGCAGATGAGCAGACAGTAATCACGCAGCTCAGCAGGCCCAGATCACGTGACTGAGCATGCACTGTTCACGTGGCTGATCATACACTGATCACGTGATGATCATGCACTGATCACGTGACTATCATGCACTGATCACGTGGCTGATCATACACTGTTCACGTGTCTGACCATGCACTGATCACGTGGCTGATCATACACTGCTCACGTAACTGATCATGCACTGATCACGTGGCTATCATGCACTGATCACGTGGCTGATCATGCACTGATCACGTGGCTATCATGCACTGGTCACGTGACTGATCATGCACTGATCACGTGGCTGATCATGCACTGATCACGTGACTGATCATGCACTGATCACGTGAATGATCATGCACTGATCACGTGGCTATCATGCACTGATCACGTGGCTGATCATGCACTGATCACGCAGCTACCATGTACTGGTCACGTGACTGATCATGCACTGATCACGTAACTGATCATGCACTGATCACGTGGCTGATCATGCACTGATCACGTGACTGATCATGCACTGATCACGTGGCTATCATGCACTGATCACGTGGCTGATCATGCACTGATCACGTAGCTACCATGTACTGGTCACGTGACTGATCATGCACTGATCACGTAATTGATCATGCACTGATCACGTGGCTGATCATGCACTGATCACGTGACTGATCATGCACTGATCACGTGACTGATCATGCACTGATCACGTGGCTATCATGCACTGATCACGTGGCTGATCATGCACTGATCACGTGCCTGATCATGCACTGATCACATGACTGATCATGCACTGATCACGTGACTGATCATGCACTGATCACGTGGCTATCATGCACTACTCACGTGGCTGATCATGCAATGATCATGTAGCTACCATGTACTGGTCACGTGACTGATCATGCACTGATCACGTGACTGATCATGCACTGATCACGTGGCTATCATGCACTGATCACGTGGCTGATCATGCACTGATCACCTGCCTGGTCATGCACTGATCACGTGACTGATCATGCACTGATCACGTAGCATCATGCACTGATCACCTGGCTGATCATGCACTGATCACGTGGCTATCATGCACTGATCACGTGGCTATCATGCACTGATCACGTGGCTGATCATGCACTGATACCGTGACTGAGCATGGACTGATCACATGACTATCATGTAGTGATCACGTGACTTAATGGCGCTGATCATGTGACTGATCATGCGCTGATCATGTTTGCTATCATACACTGATCATGTGCCTCTGGAGGCAATAAACAAAGAGCTGAGTAGGCACGAATCAAACAGTCAGCAGGCAATAATCATGGAACTCAGGTGTGAGGAATCATGCTGCTCAGCTGGCAATAATCAAGCAGCTGAGCAGGCAGGAATTACGCAGCACAGCTGGCAATTGTCAAGCAGATGACAGGCAGGAATCGTGCAGCTCAGCTGGCAATTGTGCAGATGAGCAGACAGTAATCACGCAGCTCAGCAGGCCCAGATCACGTGACTGAGCATGCACTGTTCACGTGGCTGATCATACACTGCACGTGATGATCATGCACTGATCACTTGGATATCATGCACTGATGATCATGTTCACGTGTCTGACATGCACTGATCACGTGGCATGCACGTGATCATGCACTGATCACGTGGCTATCATGCACTGATCACGTGGCTGAACATGCACTGTTCACGTGGCTGATCACACACCTGTCACGTGACATATCATGCACTGATCACGTGGCACTCATGCACTGATCACGTGGCTGATCATACTCTGCTCACGTAACTCATGCACACATCACGTGGCTATCATGCACTGCTCACGTGGCTCGTCATGGAATGATCACGTAGCAACCATATACTGGTCACGTGACTGATCATGCACAGATCACGTAAATGATCATGCACTGTTCACGTGACTGATCATGTACTGATCACGTGACTGATCATGCACTGATCACGTGGCTATCATGCTCTGCTCACGTGGCTGATCATGCAACGATCACGTAGCAACCATGTACTGGTCACGTGACTGATCATGCACTGATCACGTAATTGATCCTGCACTGATCACGTGGCTCATCATGCACTGATCACGTGGCTGATCACACATGTATCACGTGACTGATCATGCACTGATCACGTGGCTCTCATGCACTGATCACGTGGCTGTCATGCACTGATCACGTGGATATCATGCACTGATCACGTGGCTGATCACACACGTATCACATGACTGATCATGCACTGATCACGTGGCTATCATGCACTGATCACGTGGCTATCATGCACTGATCACGTGGCTGATCATGCAATGATCACGTAGCTACCATGCACTGATCACGTGGCTGATCATGCACTGATCACGTGGCTGATCACACATGATCACGTGACTGATCATGCACTGATCACGTGGCTATCATGCACTGATCACGTGACTGATCATGCACTGATCACGTCTATATCATGCACTGATCACATGACTGATCATGCACTGATCACGTGGATGATCATACACTGATCACGTGACTGATCATGCACTGATCACGTGGCTGATCATGCACTGATCACGTGGCTGATCATGCACTGATCACGTGGCTGATCATGCACTGATCACGTAGCTACCATGCACTGATCACGTGACTGATCATGCACTGATCACGTAATTGATCATGCACTGATCACGTGGCTGATCATGCACTGATCACGTGGCTGATCATGCACTGATCACGTGACTGATCATGCACTGATCACGTGACTGATCATGCACTGATCACGTGGCTATCATGCACTGATCACGTGGCTGATCATACACTGATCACGTGCCTGATCATGCACTGATCACGTGGCTGATCATGCACTGATCACGTGACTGATCATGCACTGATCACGTGACTGATCATGCACTGATCACGTGGCTATCATGCACTGATCACGTGGCTGATCATGCATGATCACGCACCTACCATGCACTGATCACGTGACTGATCATGCACTGATCACGTGACTGATCATGCACTGATCACGTGGCTATCATGCACTGATCACGTGGCTGATCATGCACTGATCATGTAGCTACCATGTACTGGTCACGTGACTGATCATGCACTGATCACGTGACTGATCATGCACTGATCACGTGGCTATCATGCACTACTCACGTGGCTGATCATGCAATGATCATGTAGCTACCATGTACTGGTCACGTGACTGATCATACACCCATCAGGTGACTGATCATGCACTGATCACGTGGCTGATCATGCACTGATCACGTGCCTGATCATGCACTGATCACGTGACTGATCATGCACTGATCACGTGCTGTCATGCACTGATCACGTGGCTGATCATGCACTGATCACGTGGCTATCATGCACTGATCACGTGGCTATCATGCACTGATCACGTGGCTGATCATGCACTGATACCGTGACTGAGCATGGACTGATCACATGACTATCATGTAGTGATCACGTGACTTAATGGCGCTGATCATGTGACTGATCATGCACTGATCATGTTTGCTATCATACACTGATCATGTGCCTCTGGAGGCAATAAACAAAGAGCTGAGTAGGCACGAATCAAACAGTCAGCAGGCAATAATCATGGAACTCAGGTGTGAGGAATCATGCTGCTCAGCTGGCAATAATCAAGCAGCTGAGCAGGCAGGAATTACGCAGCACAGCTGGCAATTGTCAAGCAGATGACAGGCAGGAATCATGCAGCTCAGCTGGCAATTGTCAAGCAGATGAGCAGACAGTAATCACGCAGCTCAGCAGGCCCTGATCACGTGACTGAGCATGCACTGTTCACGTGGCTGATCATACACTGATCACGTGATTGATCATGCACTGATCACTTGGATATCATGCACTGATCACGTGGCTGATCATACACTGTTCACGTGTCTGACCATGCACTGATCACGTGGCTGATCATACACTGCTCACGTAACTGATCATGCACTGATCACGTGGCTGATCATGCACTGATCACGTGGCTGATCATGCACTGATCACGTGGCTGATCATGCACTGATCACGTGGCTATCATGCACTGATCACGTGGCTGATCATGCACTGATCACGTGGCTGATCATGCACTGATCACGTAGCTACCATGCACTGATCACGTGACTGATCATGCACTGATCACGTAACTGATCATGCACTGATCACGTGGCTGATCATGCACTGATCACGTGACTGATCATGCACTGATCACGTGACTGATCATGCACTGATCACGTGGCTGATCATGCACTGATCACGTGGCTGATCATGCACTGATCACGTGACTGATCATGCACTGATCACGTGACTGATCATGCACTGATCACGTGGCTATCATGCACTGATCACGTGGCTGATCATGCACTGATCACGTAGCTATCATGCACTGATCACGTGACTGATCATGCACTGATCACGTGGCTGATCATGCACTGATCACGTGACTGATCATGCACTGATCACGTGACTGATCATGCACTGATCACGTGACTGATCATGCACTGATCACGTGGCTATCATGCACTGATCACGTGGCTGATCATGCACTGATCACGTGGCTATCATGCACTGATCACGTGGCTGATCATGCACTGATCACGTGACTGATCATGCACTGATCACGTGACTGATCATGCACTGATCACGTGGCTGATCATGCACTGATCACGTGGCTGATCATGCACTGATCACGTGGCTGATCATGCACTGATCACCTGCCTGATCATGCACTGATCACGTGACTGATCATGCACTGATCACATGGCTATCATGAACTGATCACCTTGCTGATCATGCACTGATCACGTGGCTGATCATGCACTGATACCGTGACTGAGCATGGACTGATCACATGACTATCATGTAGTGATCACGTGACTTAATGGCGCTGATCATGTGACTGATCATGCACTGATCATGTTTGCTATCATACACTGATCATGTGCCTCTGGAGGCAATAAACAAAGAGCTGAGTAGGCACGAATCAAACAGTCAGCAGGCAATAATCATGGAACTCAGGTGTGAGGAATCATGCTGCTCAGCTGGCAATAATCAAGCAGCTGAGCAGGCAGGAATTACGCAGCACAGCTGGCAATTGTCAAGCAGATGACAGGCAGGAATCGTGCAGCTCAGCTGGCAATTGTCAAGCAGATGAGCAGACAGTAATCACGCAGCTCAGCAGGCCCAGATCACGTGACTGAGCATGCACTGTTCACGTGGCTGATCATACACTGATCACGTGATGATCATGCACTGATCACGTGACTATCATGCACTGATCACGTGGCTGATCATACACTGTTCACGTGTCTGACCATGCACTGATCACGTGGCTGATCATACACTGCTCACGTAACTGATCATGCACTGATCACGTGGCTATCATGCACTGATCACGTGGCTGATCATGCACTGATCACGTGGCTACCATGCACTGGTCACGTGACTGATCATGCACTGATCACGTGGCTGATCATGCACTGATCACGTGACTGATCATGCACTGATCACGTGACTGATCATGCACTGATCACGTGGCTATCATGCACTGATCACGTGGCTGATCATGCACTGATCACGCAGCTACCATGTACTGGTCACGTGACTGATCATGCACTGATCACGTAACTGATCATGCACTGATCACGTGGCTGATCATGCACTGATCACGTGACTGATCATGCACTGATCACGTGACTGATCATGCACTGATCACGTGGCTATCATGCACTGATCACGTGGCTGATCATGCACTGATCACGTGACTATCATGCACTGATCACGTGACTGATCATGCACTGATCACGTAATTGATCATGCACTGATCACGTGGCTGATCATGCACTGATCACGTGACTGATCATGCACTGATCACGTGACTGATCATGCACTGATCACGTGGCTATCATGCACTGATCACGTGGCTGATCATGCACTGATCACGTGCCTGATCATGCACTGATCACATGACTGATCATGCACTGATCACGTGACTGATCATGCACTGATCACGTGGCTATCATGCACTATCACGTGGCTGATCATGCAATGATCACGTAGCTACCATGTACTGGTCACGTGACTGATCATGCACTGATCACGTGACTGATCATGCACTGATCACGTGGCTATCATGCACTGATCACGTGGCTGATCATGCACTGATCACGTGCCTGATCATGCACTGATCACGTGACTGATCATGCACTGATCACGTAGCAGTCATGCACTGATCACGTGGCTGATCATGCACTGATCACGTGGCTGATCATGCACTGATCACGTGGCTATCATGCACTGATCACGTGGCTGATCATGCACTGATACCGTGACTGAGCATGGACTGATCACATGACTATCATGTAGTGATCACGTGACTTAATGGCGCTGATCATGTGACTGATCATGCGCTGATCATGTTTGCTATCATACACTGATCATGTGCCTCTGGAGGCAATAAACAAAGAGCTGAGTAGGCACGAATCAAACAGTCAGCAGGCAATAATCATGGAACTCAGGTGTGAGGAATCATGCTGCTCAGCTGGCAATAATCAAGCAGCTGAGCAGGCAGGAATTACGCAGCACAGCTGGCAATTGTCAAGCAGATGACAGGCAGGAATCGTGCAGCTCAGCTGGCAATTGTCAAGCAGATGAGCAGACAGTAATCACGCAGCTCAGCAGGCCCAGATCACGTGACTGAGCATGCACTGTTCACGTGGCTGATCATACACTGATCACGTGATGATCATGCACTGATCACTTGGATATCATGCACTGATCACGTGGCTGATCATACACTGTTCACGTGTCTGACCATGCACTGATCACGTGGCTGATCATACACTGCTCACGTAACTGATCATGCACTGATCACGTGGCTGATCATGCACTGATCACGTGGCTGATCATGCACTGATCACGTGGCTATCATGCACTGATCACGTGGCTGATCATGCACTGATCACGTGGCTGATCATGCACTGATCACGTGACTGATCATGCACTGATCACGTGACTGATCATGCACTGATCACGTAACTGATCATGCACTGATCACGTGGCTGATCATGCACTGATCACGTGACTGATCATGCACTGATCACGTGGCTATCATGCACTGATCACGTGGCTGATCATGCACTGATCACGTAGCTACCATGTACTGATCACGTGACTGATCATGCACTGATCACGTAATTGATCATGCACTGATCACGTGACTGATCATGCACTGATCACGTGGCTGATCATGCACTGATCACGTGGCTGATCATGCACTGATCACGTGGCTGATCATGCACTGATCACGTGACTGATCATGCACTGATCACGTGACTGATCATGCACTGATCACGTGGCTATCATGCACTGATCACGTGGCTGATCATGCACTGTCACGTGACTGATCATGCACTGATCACGTGACTGATCATGCACTGATCACGTGGCTATCATGCACTACTCACGTGGCTGATCATGCAATGATCATGTAGCTACCATGTACTGGTCACGTGACTGATCATACACCCATCAGGTGACTGATCATGCACTGATCACGTGGCTGATCATGCACTGATCACCTGCCTGATCATGCACTGATCACGTGACAAATCATGCACTGATCACATAGCTATCATGAACTGATCACCTTGCTGATCATGCACTGATCACGTGGCTGATCATGCACTGATACCGTGACTGAGCATGGACTGATCACATGACTATCATGTAGTGATCACGTGACTTAATGGCGCTGATCATGTGACTGATCATGCGCTGATCATGTTTGCTATCATACACTGATCATGTGCCTCTGGAGGCAATAAACAAAGAGCTGAGTAGGCACGAATCAAACAGTCAGCAGGCAATAATCATGGAACTCAGGTGTGAGGAATCATGCTGCTCAGCTGGCAATAATCAAGCAGCTGAGCAGGCAGGAATTACGCAGCACAGCTGGCAATTGTCAAGCAGATGACAGGCAGGAATCGTGCAGCTCAGCTGGCAATTGTCAAGCAGATGAGCAGACAGTAATCACGCAGCTCAGCAGGCCCAGATCACGTGACTGAGCATGCACTGTTCACGTGGCTGATCATACACTGATCACGTGATGATCATGCACTGATCACGTGACTATCATGCACTGATCACGTGGCTGATCATACACTGTTCACGTGTCTGACCATGCACTGATCACGTGGCTGATCATACACTGCTCACGTAACTGATCATGCACTGATCACGTGGCTATCATGCACTGATCACGTGGCTGATCATGCACTGATCACGTGGCTATCATGCACTGGTCACGTGACTGATCATGCACTGATCACGTGGCTGATCATGCACTGATCACGTGACTGATCATGCACTGATCACGTGAATGATCATGCACTGATCACGTGGCTATCATGCACTGATCACGTGGCTGATCATGCACTGATCACGCAGCTACCATGTACTGGTCACGTGACTGATCATGCACTGATCACGTAACTGATCATGCACTGATCACGTGGCTGATCATGCACTGATCACGTGACTGATCATGCACTGATCACGTGGCTATCATGCACTGATCACGTGGCTGATCATGCACTGATCACGTAGCTACCATGTACTGGTCACGTGACTGATCATGCACTGATCACGTAATTGATCATGCACTGATCACGTGGCTGATCATGCACTGATCACGTGACTGATCATGCACTGATCACGTGACTGATCATGCACTGATCACGTGGCTATCATGCACTGATCACGTGGCTGATCATGCACTGATCACGTGCCTGATCATGCACTGATCACATGACTGATCATGCACTGATCACGTGACTGATCATGCACTGATCACGTGGCTATCATGCACTACTCACGTGGCTGATCATGCAATGATCATGTAGCTACCATGTACTGGTCACGTGACTGATCATGCACTGATCACGTGACTGATCATGCACTGATCACGTGGCTATCATGCACTGATCACGTGGCTGATCATGCACTGATCACCTGCCTGGTCATGCACTGATCACGTGACTGATCATGCACTGATCACGTAGCAGTCATGCACTGATCACCTGGCTGATCATGCACTGATCACGTGGCTATCATGCACTGATCACGTGGCTATCATGCACTGATCACGTGGCTGATCATGCACTGATACCGTGACTGAGCATGGACTGATCACATGACTATCATGTAGTGATCACGTGACTTAATGGCGCTGATCATGTGACTGATCATGCGCTGATCATGTTTGCTATCATACACTGATCATGTGCCTCTGGAGGCAATAAACAAAGAGCTGAGTAGGCACGAATCAAACAGTCAGCAGGCAATAATCATGGAACTCAGGTGTGAGGAATCATGCTGCTCAGCTGGCAATAATCAAGCAGCTGAGCAGGCAGGAATTACGCAGCACAGCTGGCAATTGTCAAGCAGATGACAGGCAGGAATCGTGCAGCTCAGCTGGCAATTGTCAAGCAGATGAGCAGACAGTAATCACGCAGCTCAGCAGGCCCAGATCACGTGACTGAGCATGCACTGTTCACGTGGCTGATCATACACTGATCACGTGATGATCATGCACTGATCACTTGGATATCATGCACTGATCACGTGGCTGATCATACACTGTTCACGTGTCTGACCATGCACTGATCACGTGGCTGATCATACACTGCTCACGTAACTGATCATGCACTGATCACGTGGCTATCATGCACTGATCACGTGGCTGAACATGCACTGTTCACGTGGCTGATCACACACCTGTCACGTGACATATCATGCACTGATCACGTGGCACTCATGCACTGATCACGTGGCTGATCATACTCTGCTCACGTAACTCATGCACACATCACGTGGCTATCATGCACTGCTCACGTGGCTCGTCATGGAATGATCACGTAGCAACCATATACTGGTCACGTGACTGATCATGCAAAGATCACGTAAATGATCATGCACTGTTCACGTGACTGATCATGTACTGATCACGTGACTGATCATGCACTGATCACGTGGCTATCATGCTCTGCTCACGTGGCTGATCATGCAATGATCACGTAGCAACCATGTACTGGTCACGTGACTGATCATGCACTGATCACGTAATTGATCCTGCACTGATCACGTGGCTCATCATGCACTGATCACGTGGCTGATCACACATGTATCACGTGACTGATCATGCACTGATCACGTGGCTCTCATGCACTGATCACGTGGCTGTCATGCACTGATCACGTGGATATCATGCACTGATCACGTGGCTGATCACACACGTATCACATGACTGATCATGCACTGATCACGTGGCTATCATGCACTGATCACGTGGCTATCATGCACTGATCACGTGGCTGATCATGCAATGATCACGTAGCTACCATGCACTGATCACGTGGCTGATCATGCACTGATCACGTGGCTGATCACACATGATCACGTGACTGATCATGCACTGATCACGTGGCTATCATGCACTGATCACGTGACTGATCATGCACTGATCACGTCTATATCATGCACTGATCACATGACTGATCATGCACTGATCACGTGGATGATCATGCACTGATCACGTGACTGATCATGCACTGATCACGTGGCTGATCATGCACTGATCACGTGGCTGTCATGCACTGATCACGTGGCTGATCATGCACTGATCACGTAGCTATCATGCACTGATCACGTGACTGATCATGCACTGATCACGTAATTGATCATGCACTGATCACGTGGCTGATCATGCACTGATCACGTGGCTGATCATGCACTGATCACGTGACTGATCATGCACTGATCACGTGACTGATCATGCACTGATCACGTGGCTATCATGCACTGATCACGTGGCTGATCATGCACTGATCACGTGCCTGATCATGCACTGATCACGTGGCTGATCATGCACTGATCACGTGACTGATCATGCACTGATCACGTGACTGATCATGCACTGATCACGTGGCTATCATGCACTGATCACGTGGCTGATCATGCATGATCACGCAGCTATCATGCACTGATCACGTGACTGATCATGCACTGATCACGTGACTGATCATGCACTGATCACGTGGCTATCATGCACTGATCACGTGGCTGATCATGCACTGATCACGTAGCTACCATGTACTGGTCACGTGACTGATCATGCACTGATCACGTGACTGATCATGCACTGATCACGTGGCTATCATGCACTACTCACGTGGCTGATCATGCAATGATCATGTAGCTACCATGTACTGGTCACGTGACTGATCATGCACTGATCACGTGACTGATCATGCACTGATCACGTGGCTGATCATGCACTGATCACGTGACTGATCATGCACTGATCACGTGACTGATCATGCACTGATCACGTGCTGTCATGCACTGATCACGTGGCTGATCATGCACTGATCACGTGGCTATCATGCACTGATCACGTGGCTATCATGCACTGATCACGTGGCTGATCATGCACTGATACCGTGACTGAGCATGGACTGATCACATGACTATCATGTAGTGATCACGTGACTTAATGGCGCTGATCATGTGACTGATCATGCGCTGATCATGTTTGCTATCATACACTGATCATGTGCCTCTGGAGGCAATAAACAAAGAGCTGAGTAGGCACGAATCAAACAGTCAGCAGGCAATAATCATGGAACTCAGGTGTGAGGAATCATGCTGCTCAGCTGGCAATAATCAAGCAGCTGAGCAGGCAGGAATTACGCAGCACAGCTGGCAATTGTCAAGCAGATGACAGGCAGGAATCATGCAGCTCAGCTGGCAATTGTCAAGCAGATGAGCAGACAGTAATCACGCAGCTCAGCAGGCCTGATCACGTGACTGAGCATGCACTGTTCACGTGGCTGATCATACACTGATCACGTGATTGATCATGCACTGATCACTTGGATATCATGCACTGATCACGTGGCTGATCATACACTGTTCACGTGTCTGACCATGCACTGATCACGTGGCTGATCATACACTGCTCACGTAACTGATCATGCACTGATCACGTGGCTGATCATGCACTGATCACGTGGCTGATCATGCACTGATCACGTGGCTGATCATGCACTGATCACGTGGCTATCATGCACTGATCACGTGGCTGATCATGCACTGATCACGTGGCTGATCATGCACTGATCACGTAGCTATCATGCACTGATCACGTGACTGATCATGCACTGATCACGTAACTGATCATGCACTGATCACGTGGCTGATCATGCACTGATCACGTGACTGATCATGCACTGATCACGTGACTGATCATGCACTGATCACGTGGCTGATCATGCACTGATCACGTGGCTGATCATGCACTGATCACGTGACTGATCATGCACTGATCACGTGACTGATCATGCACTGATCACGTGGCTATCATGCACTGATCACGTGGCTGATCATGCACTGATCACGTAGCTATCATGCACTGATCACGTGACTGATCATGCACTGATCACGTGGCTGATCATGCACTGATCACGTGACTGATCATGCACTGATCACGTGACTGATCATGCACTGATCACGTGACTGATCATGCACTGATCACGTGGCTATCATGCACTGATCACGTGGCTGATCATGCACTGATCACGTGGCTATCATGCACTGATCACGTGGCTGATCATGCACTGATCACGTGACTGATCATGCACTGATCACGTGACTGATCATGCACTGATCACGTGGCTATCATGCACTGATCACGTGGCTGATCATGCACTGATCACGTGGCTGATCATGCACTGATCACGTGCCTGATCATGCACTGATCACGTGACTGATCATGCACTGATCACATGGCTATCATGAACTGATCACCTTGCTGATCATGCACTGATCACGTGGCTGATCATGCACTGATACCGTGACTGAGCATGGACTGATCACATGACTATCATGTAGTGATCACGTGACTTAATGGCGCTGATCATGTGACTGATCATGCGCTGATCATGTTTGCTATCATACACTGATCATGTGCCTCTGGAGGCAATAAACAAAGAGCTGAGTAGGCACGAATCAAACAGTCAGCAGGCAATAATCATGGAACTCAGGTGTGAGGAATCATGCTGCTCAGCTGGCAATAATCAAGCAGCTGAGCAGGCAGGAATTACGCAGCACAGCTGGCAATTGTCAAGCAGATGACAGGCAGGAATCGTGCAGCTCAGCTGGCAATTGTCAAGCAGATGAGCAGACAGTAATCACGCAGCTCAGCAGGCCCAGATCACGTGACTGAGCATGCACTGTTCACGTGGCTGATCATACACTGATCACGTGATGATCATGCACTGATCACGTGACTATCATGCACTGATCACGTGGCTGATCATACACTGTTCACGTGTCTGACCATGCACTGATCACGTGGCTGATCATACACTGCTCACGTAACTGATCATGCACTGATCACGTGGCTATCATGCACTGATCACGTGGCTGATCATGCACTGATCACGTGGCTATCATGCACTGATCACGTGACTGATCATGCACTGATCACGTGGCTGATCATGCACTGATCACGTGACTGATCATGCACTGATCACGTGACTGATCATGCACTGATCACGTGGCTATCATGCACTGATCACGTGGCTGATCATGCACTGATCACGTAGCTACCATGTACTGGTCACGTGACTGATCATGCACTGATCACGTAACTGATCATGCACTGATCACGTGGCTGATCATGCACTGATCACGTGACTGATCATGCACTGATCACGTGACTGATCATGCACTGATCACGTGGCTATCATGCACTGATCACGTGGCTGATCATGCACTGATCACGTGACTATCATGCACTGATCACGTGACTGATCATGCACTGATCACGTGGCTGATCATGCACTGATCACGTGGCTGATCATGCACTGATCACGTGACTGATCATGCACTGATCACGTGGCTATCATGCACTGATCACGTGGCTGATCATGCACTGATCACGTGCCTGATCATGCACTGATCACATGACTGATCATGCACTGATCACGTGACTGATCATGCACTGATCACGTGGCTATCATGCACTATCACGTGGCTGATCATGCAATGATCATGTAGCTACCATGTACTGGTCACGTGACTGATCATGCACTGATCACGTGACTGATCATGCACTGATCACGTGGCTATCATGCACTGATCACGTGGCTGATCATGCACTGATCACCTGCCTGATCATGCACTGATCACGTGACTGATCATGCACTGATCACGTAGCAGTCATGCACTGATCACGTGGCTGATCATGCACTGATCACGTGGCTATCATGCACTGATCACGTGGCTATCATGCACTGATCACGTGGCTGATCATGCACTGATACCGTGACTGAGCATGGACTGATCACATGACTATCATGTAGTGATCACGTGACTTAATGGCGCTGATCATGTGACTGATCATGCGCTGATCATGTTTGCTATCATACACTGATCATGTGCCTCTGGAGGCAATAAACAAAGAGCTGAGTAGGCACGAATCAAACAGTCAGCAGGCAATAATCATGGAACTCAGCTGTGAGGAATCATGCTGCTCAGCTGGCAATAATCAAGCAGCTGAGCAGGCAGGAATTACGCAGCACAGCTGGCAATTGTCAAGCAGATGACAGGCAGGAATCATGCAGCTCAGCTGGCAATTGTCAAGCAGATGAGCAGACAGTAATCACGCAGCTCAGCAGGCCCTGATCACGTGACTGAGCATGCACTGTTCACGTGGCTGATCATACACTGATCACGTGATTGATCATGCACTGATCACTTGGATATCATGCACTGATCACGTGGCTGATCATACACTGTTCACGTGTCTGACCATGCACTGATCACGTGGCTGATCATACACTGCTCACGTAACTGATCATGCACTGATCACGTGGCTGATCATGCACTGATCACGTGGCTGATCATGCACTGATCACGTGGCTACCATGCACTGGTCACGTGACTGATCATGCACTGATCACGTAACTGATCATGCACTGATCACGTGGCTGATCATGCACTGATCACGTGACTGATCATGCACTGATCACGTGACTATCATGCACTGATCACGTGGCTATCATGCACTGATCACGTGGCTGATCATGCACTGATCACGCAGCTACCATGCACTGGTCACGTGACTGATCATGCACTGATCACGTAACTGATCATGCACTGATCACGTGGCTTATCATGCACTGATCATGTGACTGATCATGTGCTGATCATGTTTGGTGTCATACACTGATCATGTGCATCTGGAGGCAATGAACAAAGAGCTGAGTAGGCAGGAATCAGTCAGCAGGCACTAATCATGGAACTCAGCTCTGAGAAATCATGCTGCTCAGCTGGCAATAATCAAGTAGATGAGCAGGCAGGGATTACGCAGCACAGGTGGCAATTGTCAAGCAGATGACAGGCAGGAATCGTGCAGCTCAGCTGGCAATTGTCAAGAGATGAGCAGACAGTAATCACGCAGCTCAGCAGGCACTGATCACGTGACTGAGCATGCACTGTTCACGTGGCTGATCACACACTGATCACGTGACTGATCATGCACTGATCACGTGGCTATCATGCACTGATCACGTGGCTGATCATGCACTGATCACGTAGCTACCATGCACTGATCACGTGACTGATCATGCACTGATCACGTGGCTGATCATGCACTGATCACGTGACTGATCATGCACTGATCACGTGACTGATCATGCACTGATCACGTGGCTATCATGCACTGATCACGTGGCTGATCATGCACTGATCACGCAGCTACCATGCACTGATCACGTGACTGATCATGCACTGATCACGTAACTGATCATGCACTGATCACGTGGCTGATCATGCACTGATCACGTGGCTGATCATGCACTGATCACGTAACTGATCATGCACTGATCACGTGGCTGATCATGCACTGATCACGCAGCTATCATGCACTGATCACGTGGCTGATCATGCACTGATCACGTAACTGATCATGCACTGATCACGTGGCTGATCATGCACTGATCACGTGACTGATCATGCACTGATCACGTGACTGATCATGCACTGATCACGTGGCTATCATGCACTGATCACGTGGCTGATCATGCACTGATCACGTGCCTGATCATGCACTGATCACATGACTGATCATGCACTGATCACGTGACTGATCATGCACTGATCACGTGGCTATCATGCACTACTCACGTGGCTGATCATGCAATGATCATGTAGCTACCATGTACTGGTCACGTGACTGATCATGCACTGATCACGTGACTGATCATGCACTGATCACGTGGCTATCATGCACTGATCACGTGGCTGATCATGCACTGATCACGTGCCTGATCATGCACTGATCACGTGACTGATCATGAACTGATCACGTAGCATCATTCACTGATCACCTGGCTGATCATGCACTGATCACGTGGCTATCATGCACTGATCACGTGGCTATCATGCACTGATCACGTGGCTGATCATGCACTGATACCGTGACTGAGCATGGACTGATCACATGACTATCATGTAGTGATCACGTGACTTAATGGCGCTGATCATGTGACTGATCATGCGCTGATCATGTTTGCTATCATACACTGATCATGTGCCTCTGGAGGCAATAAACAAAGAGCTGAGTAGGCACGAATCAAACAGTCAGCAGGCAATAATCATGGAACTCAGGTGTGAGGAATCATGCTGCTCAGCTGGCAATAATCAAGCAGCTGAGCAGGCAGGAATTACGCAGCACAGCTGGCAATTGTCAAGCAGATGACAGGCAGGAATCGTGCAGCTCAGCTGGCAATTGTCAAGCAGATGAGCAGACAGTAATCACGCAGCTCAGCAGGCCCTGATCACGTGACTGAGCAGGCACTGTTCACGTGGCTGATCATACACTGATCACGTGATGATCATGCACTGATCACTTGGATATCATGCACTGATCACGTGGCTGATCATACACTGTTCACGTGTCTGACCATGCACTGATCACGTGGCTGATCATACACTGCTCACGTAACTGATCATGCACTGATCACGTGGCTATCATGCACTGATCACGTGGCTGAACATGCACTGTTCACGTGGCTGATCACACACCTGTCACGTGACATATCATGCACTGATCACGTGGCACTCATGCACTGATCACGTGGCTGATCATACTCTGCTCACGTAACTCATGCACACATCACGTGGCTATCATGCACTGCTCACGTGGCTCGTCATGGAATGATCACGTAGCAACCATATACTGGTCACGTGACTGATCATGCACTGATCACGTAAATGATCATGCACTGTTCACGTGACTGATCATGTACTGATCACGTGACTGATCATGCACTGATCACGTGGCTATCATGCTCTGCTCACGTGGCTGATCATGCAACGATCACGTAGCAACCATGTACTGGTCACGTGACTGATCATGCACTGATCGCGTAATTGATCCTGCACTGATCACGTGGCTCATCATGCACTGATCACGTGGCTGATCACACATGTATCACGTGACTGATCATGCACTGATCACGTGGCTCTCATGCACTGATCACGTGGCTGTCATGCACTGATCACGTGGATATCATGCACTGATCACGTGGCTGATCACACACGTATCACATGACTGATCATGCACTGATCACGTGGCTATCATGCACTGATCACGTGGCTATCATGCACTGATCACGTGGCTGATCATGCAATGATCACGTAGCTATCATGCACTGATCACGTGGCTGATCATGCACTGATCACGTGGCTGATCACACTGATCACGTGACTGATCATGCACTGATCACGTGGCTATCATGCACTGATCACGTGACTGATCATGCACTGATCACGTCTATATCATGCACTGATCACGTGACTGATCATGCACTGATCACGTGGCTGATCATGCACTGATCACGTGACTGATCATGCACTGATCACGTGGCTGATCATGCACTGATCACGTGGCTGTCATGCACTGATCACGTGGCTGATCATGCACTGATCACGTAGCTACCATGCACTGATCACGTGACTGATCATGCACTGATCACGTAATTGATCATGCACTGATCACGTGGCTGATCATGCACTGATCACGTGGCTGATCATGCACTGATCACGTGACTGATCATGCACTGATCACGTGACTGATCATGCACTGATCACGTGGCTATCATGCACTGATCACGTGGCTGATCATGCACTGATCACGTGCCTGATCATGCACTGATCACGTGGCTGATCATGCACTGATCACGTGACTGATCATGCACTGATCACGTGACTGATCATGCACTGATCACGTGGCTATCATGCACTGATCACGTGGCTGATCATGCACTGATCACGGCTATCATGCACTGATCACGTGCCTGATCATGCACTGATCACGTGACAAATCATGCACTGATCACATAGCTATCATGCACTGATCACGTGGCTGATCATGCACTGATCACGTAGCTACCATGTACTGGTCACGTGACTGATCATGCACTGATCACGTGACTGATCATGCACTGATCACGTGGCTATCATGCACTACTCACGTGGCTGATCATGCAATGATCATGTAGCTACCATGTACTGGTCACGTGACTGATCATACACCCATCAGGTGACTGATCATGCACTGATCACGTGGCTGATCATGCACTGATCACGTGACTGATCATGCACTGATCACGTGACTGATCATGCACTGATCACGTGCTGTCATGCACTGATCACGTGGCTGATCATGCACTGATCACGTGGCTATCATGCACTGATCACGTGGCTATCATGCACTGATCACGTGGCTGATCATGCACTGATACCGTGACTGAGCATGGACTGATCACATGACTATCATGTAGTGATCACGTGACTTAATGGCGCTGATCATGTGACTGATCATGCACTGATCATGTTTGCTATCATACACTGATCATGTGCCTCTGGAGGCAATAAACAAAGAGCTGAGTAGGCACGAATCAAACAGTCAGCAGGCAATAATCATGGAACTCAGGTGTGAGGAATCATGCTGCTCAGCTGGCAATAATCAAGCAGCTGAGCAGGCAGGAATTACGCAGCACAGCTGGCAATTGTCAAGCAGATGACAGGCAGGAATCATGCAGCTCAGCTGGCAAATGTCAAGCAGATGAGCAGACAGTAATCACGCAGCTCAGCAGGCCCTGATCACGTGACTGAGCATGCACTGTTCACGTGGCTGTTCATACACTGATCACGTGATGATCATGCACTGATCACGTGACTATCATGCACTGATCACGTGGCTGATCATACACTGTTCACGTGTCTGACCATGCACTGATCACGTGGCTGATCATACACTGCTCACGTAACTGATCATGCACTGATCACGTGGCTATCATGCACTGATCACGTGGCTGATCATGCACTGATCACGTGGCTATCATGCACTGATCACGTGACTGATCATGCACTGATCACGTGGCTGATCATGCACTGATCACGTGGCTGATCATGCACTGATCACGTGACTGATCATGCACTGATCACGTGACTGATCATGCACTGATCACGTGGCTATCATGCACTGATCACGTGGCTGATCATGCACTGATCACGCAGCTACCATGTACTGGTCACGTGACTGATCATGCACTGATCACGTAACTGATCATGCACTGATCACGTGGCTGATCATGCACTGATCACGTGACTGATCATGCACTGATCACGTGACTGATCATGCACTGATCACGTGGCTATCATGCACTGATCACGTGGCTGATCATGCACTGATCACGAGCTATCATGCACTGATCACGTGACTGATCATGCACTGATCACGCAATTGATCATGCACTGATCACGTGGCTGATCATGCACTGATCACGTGACTGATCATGCACTGATCACGTGACTGATCATGCACTGATCACGTGGCTATCATGCACTGATCACGTGGCTGATCATGCACTGATCACGTGCCTGATCATGCACTGATCACATGACTGATCATGCACTGATCACGTGACTGATCATGCACTGATCACGTGGCTATCATGCACTACTCACGTGGCTGATCATGCAATGATCATGTAGCTACCATGTACTGGTCACGTGACTGATCATGCACCCATCACGTGACTGATCATGCACTGATCACGTGGCTATCATGCACTGATCACGTGGCTGATCATGCACTGATCACGTGCCTGATCATGCACTGATCACGTGACTGATCATGCACTGATCACGTAGCATCATTCACTGATCACCTGGCTGATCATGCACTGATCACGTGGCTGATCATGCACTGATCACGTGGCTATCATGCACTGATCACGTGGCTGATCATGCACTGATACCGTGACTGAGCATGGACTGATCACATGACTATCATGTAGTGATCACGTGACTTAATGGCTCTGATCATGTGACTGATCATGCGCTGATCATGTTTGCTATCATACACTGATCATGTGCCTCTGGAGGCAATAAACAAAGAGCTGAGTAGGCACGAATCAAACAGTCAGCAGGCAATAATCATGGAACTCAGCTGTGAGGAATCATGCTGCTCAGCTGGCAATAATCAAGCAGCTGAACAGGCAGGAATTAGGCAGCACAGCTGGCAATTGTCAAGCAGATGACAGGCAGGAATCAGGCAGCTCAGCTGGCAATTGTCAAGCAGATGAGCAGACAGTAATCACGCAGCTCAGCAGGCCCTGATCACGTGACTGAGCATGCACTGTTCACGTGGCTGATCATACACTGATCACGTGATTGATCATGCACTGATCACTTGGATATCATGCACTGATCACGTGGCTGATCATACACTGTTGACGTGTCTGACCATGCACTGATCACGTGGCTGATCATACACAGCTCACGTAACTGATCATGCACTGATCACGTAACTGATCATGCACTGATCACGTGGCTGATCATGCACTGATCACGTGGCTACCATGCACTGGTCACGTGACTGATCATGCACTGATCACGTGACTGATCATGCACTGATCACGTGGCTGATCATGCACTGATCACGTGACTGATCATGCACTGATCACGTGACTATCATGCACTGATCACGTGGCTATCATGCACTGATCACGTGGCTGATCATGCACTGATCACGTAGCTACCATGCACTGGTCACGTGACTGATCATGCACTGATCACGTGACTGATCATGCACTGATCACGTGGCTTATCATGCACTGATCATGTGACTGATCATGCACTGATCATGTTTGGTGTCATACACTGATCATGTGCATCTGGAGGCAATGAACAAAGAGCTGAGTAGGCAGGAATCAGTCAGCAGGCAATAATCATGGAACTCAGCTCTGAGAAATCATGCTGCTCAGCTGGCAATAATCAAGTAGCTGAGCAGGCAGGAATTACGCAGCACAGGTGGCAATTGTCAAGCAGATGACAGGCAGGAATCGTGCAGCTCAGCTGGCAATTGTCAAGAGATGAGCAGACAGTAATCACGCAGCTCAGCAGGCCCTGATCACGTGACTGAGCATGCACTGTTCACGTGGCTGATCACACACTGATCACGTGACTGATCATGCACTGATCACGTGACTATCATGCACTGATCACGTGGCTGATCATGCACTGATCACGCAGCTACCATGCACTGATCACGTGACTGATCATGCACTGATCACGTGGCTGATCATGCACTGATCACGTGACTGATCATGCACTGATCACGTGACTGATCATGCACTGATCACGTGGCTATCATGCACTGATCACGTGGCTGATCATGCACTGATCACGCAGCTACCATGCACTGATCACGTGACTGATCATGCACTGATCACGTAACTGATCATGCACTGATCACGTGGCTGATCATGCACTGATCACGTGACTGATCATGCACTGATCACGTGACTGATCATGCACTGATCACGTGGCTGATCATGCACTGATCACGCAGCTACCATGCACTGATCACGTGACTGATCATGCACTGATCACGTAATTGATCATGCACTGATCACGTGGCTGATCATGCACTGATCACGTGACTGATCATGCACTGATCACGTGACTGATCATGCACTGATCACGTGGCTATCATGCACTGATCACGTGGCTGATCATGCACTGATCACGTGCCTGATCATGCACTGATCACATGACTGATCATGCACTGATCACGTGACTGATCATGCACTGATCACGTGGCTATCATGCACTACTCACGTGGCTGATCATGCAATGATCATGTAGCTACCATGTACTGGTCACGTGACTGATCATGCACCCATCACGTGACTGATCATGCACTGATCACGTGGCTATCATGCACTGATCACGTGGCTGATCATGCACTGATCACGTGCCTGATCATGCACTGATCACGTGACTGATCATGAACTGATCACGTAGCATTCATTCACTGATCACGTGGCTGATCATGCACTGATCACGTGGCTATCATGCACTGATCACGTGGCTATCATGCACTGATCACGTGGCTGATCATGCACTGATACCGTGACTGAGCATGGACTGATCACATGACTATCATGTAGTGATCACGTGACTTAATGGCACTGATCATGTGACTGATCATGCGCTGATCATGTTTGCTATCATATACTGATCATGTGCCTCTGGAGGCAATAAACAAAGAGCTGAGTAGGCACGAATCAAACAGTCAGCAGGCAATAATCATGGAACTCAGGTGTGAGGAATCATGCTGCTCAGCTGGCAATAATCAAGCAGCTGAGCAGGCAGGAATTACGCAGCACAGCTGGCAATTGTCAAGCAGATGACAGGCAGGAATCGTGCAGCTCAGCTGGCAATTGTCAAGCAGATGAGCAGACAGTAATCACGCAGCTCAGCAGGCCCAGATCACGTGACTGAGCATGCACTGTTCACGTGGCTGATCATACACTGATCACGTGATGATCATGCACTGATCACTTGGATATCATGCACTGATCACGTGGCTGATCATACACTGTTCACGTGTCTGACCATGCACTGATCACGTGGCTGATCATACACTGCTCACGTAACTGATCATGCACTGATCACGTGGCTATCATGCACTGATCACGTGGCTGAACATGCACTGTTCACGTGGCTGATCACACACCTGTCACGTGACATATCATGCACTGATCACGTGGCACTCATGCACTGATCACGTGGCTGATCATACTCTGCTCACGTAACTCATGCACACATCACGTGGCTATCATGCACTGCTCACGTGGCTCGTCATGGAATGATCACGTAGCAACCATATACTGGTCACGTGACTGATCATGCACTGATCACGTAAATGATCATGCACTGTTCACGTGACTGATCATGTACTGATCACGTGACTGATCATGCACTGATCACGTGGCTATCATGCTCTGCTCACGTGGCTGATCATGCAACGATCACGTAGCAACCATGTACTGGTCACGTGACTGATCATGCACTGATCACGTAATTGATCCTGCACTGATCACGTGGCTCATCATGCACTGATCACGTGGCTGATCACACATGTATCACGTGACTGATCATGCACTGATCACGTGGCTCTCATGCACTGATCACGTGGCTGTCATGCACTGATCACGTGGATATCATGCACTGATCACGTGGCTGATCACACACGTATCACATGACTGATCATGCACTGATCACGTGGCTATCATGCACTGATCACGTGGCTATCATGCACTGATCACGTGGCTGATCATGCAATGATCACGTAGCTATCATGCACTGATCACGTGGCTGATCAT
Organism: Bos javanicus; assembly: GCF_032452875.1. Taxonomy (NCBI): domain Eukaryota; kingdom Metazoa; phylum Chordata; class Mammalia; order Artiodactyla; family Bovidae; genus Bos; species Bos javanicus. The sequence continues at coordinate 167,734 of NW_026893972.1, forward strand.
GCACTGATCACGTGGCTGATCACACATGATCACGTGACTGATCATGCACTGATCACGTGGCTGATCATGCACTGATCACGTGACTGATCATGCACTGATCACGTCTATATCATGCACTGATCACGTGACTGATCATGCACTGATCACGTGGCTGATCATGCACTGATCACGTGACTGATCATGCACTGATCACGTGGCTGATCATGCACTGATCACGTGGCTGTCATGCACTGATCACGTGGCTGATCATGCACTGATCACGTAGCTACCATGCACTGATCACGTGACTGATCATGCACTGATCACGTAATTGATCATGCACTGATCACGTGGCTGATCATGCACTGATCACGTGGCTGATCATGCACTGATCACGTAACTGATCATGCACTGATCACGTGACTGATCATGCACTGATCACGTGGCTATCATGCACTGATCACGTGGCTGGACATGCACTGATCACGTGCCTGATCATGCACTGATCACGTGGCTGATCATGCACTGATCACGTGACTGATCATGCACTGATCACGTGACTGATCATGCACTGATCACGTGGCTATCATGCACTGATCACGTGGCTGATCATGCACTGATCACGCACCTACCATGTACTGATCACGTGACTGATCATGCACTGATCACGTGACTGATCATGCACTGATCACGTGGCTATCATGCACTGATCACGTGGCTGATCATGCACTGATCACGTAGCTACCATGTACTGGTCACGTGAATGATCATACACTGATCAGGTGACTGATCATGCACTGATCACGTGGCTATCATTCACTACTCACGTGGCTGATCATGCAATGATCATGTAGCTACCATGTACTGGTCACGTGACTGATCATGCACCCATCAGGTGACTGATCATGCACTGATCACGTGGCTGATCATGCACTGATCACGTGCCTGATCATGCACTGATCACGTGACTGATCATGCACTGATCACGTGCTGTCATTCACTGATCACGTGGCTGATCATGCACTGATCACGTGGCTATCATGCACTGATCACGTGGCTATCATGCACTGATCACGTGGCTGATCATGCACTGATACCGTGACTGAGCATGGACTGATCACATGACTATCATGTAGTGATCACGTGACTTAATGGCGCTGATCATGTGACTGATCATGCACTGATCATGTTTGCTATCATACAGTGATCATGTGCCTCTGGAGGCAATAAACAAAGAGCTGAGTAGGCACGAATCAAACAGTCAGCAGGCAATAATCATGGAACTCAGGTGTGAGGAATCATGCTGCTCAGCTGGCAATAATCAAGCAGCTGAGCAGGCAGGAATTACACAGAACAGCTGGCAATTGTCAAGCAGATGACAGGCAGGAATCATGCAGCTCAGCTGGCAATTGTCAAGCAGATGAGCAGACAGTAATCACGCAGCTCAGCAGGCCGAGATCACGTGACTGAGCATGCACTGTTCACCTGGCTGATCATACACTGATCACGTGATTGATCGTGCACTGATCACTTGGATATCATGTACTGATCACGTGGGTGATCATACACTGTTGACGTGTCTGACCATGCACTGATCACGTGGCTGATCATACACTGCTCACGTAACTGATCATGCACTAATCACGTGGCTGATCATGCACTGATCACGTGGCTGATCATGCACTGATCACGTGGCTGATCATGCACTGATCACGTGGCTATCATGCACTGATCACGTGGCTGATCATGCACTGATCACGTGGCTGATCATGCAATGATCCGTAGCTACCATGTACTGGTCACGTGACTGATCATGCACTGATCACGTAACTGATCATGCACTGATCACGTGGCTGATCATGCACTGATCACGTGACTGATCATGCACTGATCACGTGACTGATCATGCACTGATCACGTGATCGATCATGCACTGATCACGTGGCTGATCATGCACTGATCACGTGACTGATCATGCACTGATCACGTGACTGATCATGCACTGATCACGTAACTGATCATGCACTGATCATTTGGCTGATCATGCACTGATCACGTGGCTATCATGCACTGCTCACGTGGCTGATCATGCACTGATCACGTAGCTACCATGCACTGATCACGTGACTGATCATGCACTGATCACGTGACTGATCATGCACTGATCACGTGACTGATCATGCACTGATCACGTGGCTGATCATGCACTGATCACGTGACTGATCATGCACTGATCACGTGGCTATCATGCACTGATCACGTGGCTGATCATGCACTGATCACGTGGCTATCATGCACTGATCACGTGGCTGATCATGCACTGATCACGTGACTGATCATGCACTGATCACGTGACTGATCATGCACTGATCACGTGGCTGATCATGCACTGATCACGTGGCTGATCATGCACTGATCACGTGGCTGATCATAGACTGATCACCTGCCTGGTCATGCACAGATCACGTGACAAATCATGAACTGATCACATAGCTATCATGAACTGTACACCTTGCTGATCATGCCCTGATCACGTGGCTGATCATGCACTGATACCGTGACTCAGCATGGACTGATCACATGACTATCATGTAGTGATCACGTGACTTAATGGCTCTGATCATGTGACTGATCATGCGCTGATCATGTTTGCTATCATACACTGATCATGTGCCTCTGGAGGCAATAAACAAAGAGCTGAGTAGGCACGAATCAAACAGTCAGCAGGCAATGATCATGGAACTCAGGTGTGAGGAATCATGCTGCTCAGCTGGCAATAATCAAGCAGCTGAGCAGGCAGGAATTACGCAGCACAGCTGGCAATTGTCAAGCAGATGACAGGCAGGAATCGTGCAGCTCAGCTGGCAATTGTCAAGCAGATGAGCAGACAGTAATCACGCAGCTCAGCATGCCCAGATCACGTGACTGCGCATGCACTATTCACGTGGCTGTTCATACACTGATCACGTGATGATCATGCACTGATCACGTGACTGATCATGCACTGATCACGTGGCTGATCATACACTGTTCACGTGTCTGACCATGCACTGATCACGTGGCTGATCACACACTGCTCACGTAACTGATCATGCACTGATCACGTGGCTATCATGCACTGATCACGTGGCTGATCATGCACTGATCACGTGGCTATCATGCACTGATCACGTGGCTGATCATGCACTGATCACGTGACTGATCATGCACTGATCACGTGACTGATCATGCACTGATCACGTGGCTATCATGTACTGATCACGTGGCTGATCATGCACTGATCACGTAGCTACCATGTACTGATCACGTGACTGATCATGCACTGATCACGTGACTGATCATGCACTGATCACGTGGCTGATCATGCACTGATCACGTGACTGATCATGCACTGATCACGTGACTATCATGCACTGATCACGTGGCTATCATACACTGATCACGTGGCTGATCATGCACTGATCACGTGCTACCATGTACTGGTCACGTGACTGATCATGCACTGATCACGTAATTGATCATGCACTGATCACGTGGCTGATCATGCACTGATCACGTGACTGATCATGCACTGATCACGTGACTGATCATGCACTGATCACGTGGCTATCATGCACTGATCACGTGGCTGGTCATACACTGATCACGTGCCTGATCATGCACTGATCACATGACTGATCATGCACTGATCACGTGACTGATCATGCACTGATCACGTGGCTATCATGCACTATCACGTGGCTGATCATGCAATGATCACGTAGCTACCATGTACTGGTCACGTGACTGATCATACACCGATCACGTGACTGATCATGCACTGATCACGTGGCTATCATGCACTGATCACGTGGCTGATCATGCACTGATCACGTGCCTGATCATGCACTGATCACGTGACTGATCATGAACTGATCACGTAGCATCATTCACTGATCACCTGGCTGATCATGCACTGATCACGTGGCTGATCATGCACTGATCACGTGGCTATCATGCACTGATCACGTGGCTGATCATGCACTGATACCGTGACTGAGCATGGACTGATCACATGACTATCATGTAGTGATCACGTGACTTAATGGCGCTGACCATGTGACTGATCATGCGCTGGGCATGTTTGCTATCATACACTGATCATGTGCCTCTGGAGGCAATAAACAAAGAGCTGAGTAGGCACGAATCAAACAGTCAGCAGGCAATAATCATGGAACTCAGCTGTGAGGAATCATGCTGCTCAGCTGGCAGTAATCAAGCAGCTGAGCAGGCAGGAATTACGCAGCACAGCTGGCAATTGTCAAGCAGATGACAGGCAGGAATCGTGCAGCTCAGCTGGCAATTGTCAAGCAGATGAGCAGACAGTAATCACGCAGCTCAGCAGGCCCTGATCACGTGACTGAGCATGCACTGTTCACGTGGCTGATCATACACTGCTCACGTGATTGATCAAGCACTGATCACTTGGATATCATGCACTGATCACGTGGCTAATCATACACTGTTCACGTGTCTGACCGTGCACTGATCACGTGGCTGATCATACACTGCTCACGTAACTGATCATGCACTGATCACGTAACTGATCATGCACTGATCACGTGGCTGATCATGCACTGATCACGTGGCTACCATGCACTGGTCACGTGAGTGATCATGCACTGATCACCTAATTGATCATGCACTGATCACGTGGATGATCATGCACTGAACACGTGACTGATCATGCACTGAACACGTGACCTATCATGCACTGATCACGTGGATATCATGCACTGCTCACGTGGCTGATCATGCAGTGATCACCCAGCTACCATGTACTGGTCACATGACTGATCATGCACTGATCACGTAATTGATCAGGCACTGATCACCTGGCTTATCATGCATTGATCATGTGACTGATCATGTGCTGATCATGTTTGGTGTCATACACTGATCATGTGCATCTGGAGGCAATGAACAAAGAGCTGAGTAGGCAGGAATCAGTCAGCAGGCTCTAATCTTGGAACTCAGCTCTGAGAAATCATGCTGCTCAGCTGGCAATAATCAAGTAGATGAGCAGGCAGGGATTACGCAGCACAGGTGGCAATTGTCAAGGAGATGACAGGCAGGAATCGTGCAGCTCAGCTGGCAATTGTCAAAGAGATGAGCAGACAGTAATCACGCAGCTCAGGAGGCCCTGATCACGTGACAGAGCATGCACTGTTCACGTCGCTGATCCCACACCTATCATATGGCTGATCATGCACTGATCACGTGGCTATCATGCACTGCTCACGTGGCTGATCATGAAATGATCACGCAGCTATCATGCACTGGTCACGTGACTGATCATGCACTGATCACTTGGCTCTCATGCACTGATCACGTGGCTGGACATACACTGATCACGTGCCTGGTCATGCACTGATCACGTGGCTGATCATGCACTGATCACGTGACTGATCATGCACTGATCTCGTGGCTGATCATGCACTGATCACGTGGCTATCATGCACTGCTCACGTGGCTGATCATGCATGATCACGCAGCTACCATGTACTGGTCACATGACTGATCATGCACTGATCACGTGACTGATCATGCACTGATCACGTGGCTATCATGCACTACTCACATGGCTGATCATGCAATGATCATGTAGCTATCATGTACAGGTCACGTGACTGATCATGCACCCATCACGTGACTGATCATGCACTGATCACGTGGCTGATCATGCACTGATCACGTGGCTGATCATGCACTGATCACGTGACTGATCATGCACTGATCACGTGGCTATCATGCACTGATCACTTGGCTGGACATACACTGATCACGTGCCTGGTCATGCACTGATCACGTGGCTGATCATGCACTGATCATGTGACTGATCATGCACTGATCTCCTGTCTGATCATGCACTGATCACGTGGCTATCATGCACTGCTCTCGTGGCTGATCATGCGATGATCACTCTGCTACCATGTACTGGTCACGTGACTGATCATGCACTGATCACGTGACTGATCATCCAGTGATCACGTGGCTATCGTGCACTACTCACGTGGCTGATCATGCAATGATCATGTAGCTACCATTTACATGTCACGTGAATGATCATACACCCATCAGGTGACTGATCATGCACTGATCACGTGGCTATCATGCACTGATCACGAGACTGATCATGCACTGATCACGTCTATAATATGCACTGATCACATGACTGCCCATGCACTGATCACGTGGATGATCATGCACTAATCATGTGACAGATCATGCACTGATCACGTGGCTGATCATGCACTGATACCGTGACTGAGCATGGACTGATCACTTGACTATCATGTAGTGATCACGTGGCTTAATGGCGCTGATCATGTGACTGATCATGCACTGCTCATGTTTGCTATCATACACTGATCATGTGCCTCTGGAGGCAATAAACATGAGCTGAGTAGGCACGAATCAAACAGTCAGCAGGCAATAATCATGGAACTCAGCTGTGAGGAATCATGCTGCTCAGCTGGCAATAATCAAGCAGCTGTGCAGGCAGGAATTACGCAGCACAGCTGGCAATTGTCAAGCAGATGACAGGCAGGAATCGTGCAGCTCAGCTGGCAATTGTCAAGCAGATGAGCAGACAGTAATCACGCAGCTCAGCAGGCCCTGATCACGTGACTGAGCATGCACTGTTCACGTGGCTGATCATACACTTATCACGTGATTGATCATGCACTGATCACTTGGATATCATGCACTGATCACGTGGCTGATCATACACTGTTCACGTGTCTGACCATGCACTGATCACGTGGCTGATCATACACTGCTCACGTAACTGATCATGCACTGATCACGTGGCTATCATGCACTGATCACGTGGCTGAACATGCACTGTTCACGTGGCTGATCACACACTGTCACGTGACATATCATGCACTGATCACGTGGCACTCATGCACTGATCACGTGGCTGATCATATTCTGCTCACGTAACTCATCATGCACACATCACGTGGCTATCATGCACTGCTCACGTTGTTCGTCATGGAATGATCACGTAGCTACCATATACTGGTCACGTGACTGATCATGCACTGATCACGTAAATGATCATGGACTGTTCACGTGACTGATCATGTACTGATCACGTGACTGATCATGCACTGATCACGTGGCTATCATGCTCTGCTCACGTGGCTGATCATGCAACGATCACGTAGCAACCATGTACTGGTCACGTGACTGATCATGCACTGATCACGTAATTGATCATGCACTGATCACGTGGCTCATCATGCACTGATCACGTGGCTGATCACACACTATCACGTGACTGATCATGCACTGATCACGTGACTGATCATGCACTGATCACGTGGCTATCATGCACTGATCACGTGGATATCATGCACTGATCACGTGGCTGATCACACACGTATCACGTGACTGATCATGCACTGATCACGTGGCTATCATGCACTGATCACGTGACTGATCATGCACTGATCACGTGGCTGATCATGCACTGATCACGTGGCTATCATGCACTGATCACGTGGCTGATCATGCACTGATCACGCAGCTATCATGCACTGGTCACGTGACTGATCATGCACTGATCACGTAACTGATCATGCACTGATCACGTGGCTTATCATGCACTGATCATGTGACTGATCACGTGCTGATCATGTTTGCTGTCATACACTGATCATGTGCCTCTGGAGGCAATGAACAAAGAGCTGAGTAGGCACGAATCAGTAGGCAATAATCATGGAACTCATCTCTGAGAAATCATGCTGCTCAGCTGGCAATAATCAAGCAGATGAACAGGCAGGAATTATGCAGCACAGGTGGCAATTGTCAAGCAGATGACAGGCAGGAATCGTGCAGCTCAGCTGGCAATTGTCAAGCAGATGAGCAGACAGTAATCACGCAGCTCAGCATGCACTGATCACGTGACTGATCATGCACTGATCACGTGGCTGATCACACACTGATCACGTGACTGATCATGCACTGATCACGTGGCTATCATGCACTGATCACGTGACTGATCATGCACTGATCACGTAATTGTCATGCACTGATCACGTGGCTATCATGCACTGATCGCGTGGCTGATCATGCACTGATCACGTGACTGATCATGCACTGATCACGTAGCTATCATGCACTGATCACTGGCTGATCATGCACTGATCACGGGACTGATCATGCACTGATCACGGGCTATCATGCACTGATACGTGACTGACATGCACTGATCACGTGCTGATCATGCACTGATCACGTGACTGATCATGCACCCATCACGTGACTGATCATGCACTGATCACGTGGCTATCATGCACTGATCACGTGGCTGATCATGCACTGATCACGTGACTGATCATGCACTGATCACGTGGCTGATCATGCACTGATCACGTGGCTGATCATGCACTGATCACGTAGCTACCATGCACTGATCACGTGACTGATCATGCACTGATCACGTAACTGATCATGCACTGATCACGTGACTGATCATGCACTGATCACGTGACTGATCATGCACTGATCACGTGACTGATCATGCACTGATCACGTGACTATCATGCACTGATCACGTGGCTGATCATGCACTGATCACGTGGCAACCATGTACTGGTCACGTGACTGATCATGCACTGATCACGTAACTGATCATGCACTGATCACGTGGCTGATCATGCACTGATCACGTGGCTGATCACACATATCACGTGACTGATCATGCACTGATCACGTGGCTCTCATGCACTGATCACGTGGCTGATCATGCACTGATCACGTGGATATCATGCACTGATCACGTGACTGATCACACACGTATCACGTGACTGATCATGCACTGATCACGTGGCTATCATGCACTGATCACGTGGCTATCATGCACTGATCACGTGGCTGATCATGCACTGATCACGTAGCTACCATGTACTGATCACGTGACTGATCATGCACTGATCACGTAATTGATCATGCACTGATCACGTGGCTGATCATGCACTGATCACGTGGCTATCATGCACTGATCACGTGGCTGATCATGCACTGATCACGTGGCTGATCATGCACTGATCACGTGGCTGATCATGCACTGATCACGTGACTGATCATGCACTGATCACGTGGCTATCATGCACTGATCACGTGGCTGACATGCACTGATCACGTGCTTGATCATGCACTGATCACGTGGCTGATCATGCACTGATCACGTGACTGATCATGCACTGATCACGTGTCTGATCATGCACTGATCACGTGGCTATCATGCACTGCTCACGTGGCTGATCATGCCATGCTCACGCAGCTACCATGTACTGATCACATGACTGATCATGCACTGATCACGCCACTGATCATGCACTGATCACGTGGCTATCATGCACTACTCACGTGGCTGATCATGCAATGATCATGTAGCTACCATGTACAGGTCACGTGAATGATCATACACCCATCAGGTGACTGATCATGCACTGATCACGTGGCTATCATGCACTGATCACGTGACTGATCATGCACTGATCACGTCTATATCATGCACTGATCACATGACTGCCCATGCACTGATCACGTGGCTGATCATGCACTAATCTTGTGACAGATCATGCACTGATCACGTGGCTGATCATGCACTGATACCGTGACTGAGCATGGACTGATCACATGACTATCATGTAGTGATCACGTGACTTAATGGCGCTGATCATGTGACTGATCATGCGCTGATCATGTTTGCTATCATACACTGATCATGTGCCTCTGGAGGCAATAAACAAAGAGCTGAGTAGGCACGAATCAAACAGTCAGCAGGCAATAATCATGGAACTCAGGTGTGAGGAATCATGCTGCTCAGCTGGCAATAATCAAGCAGCTGAGCAGGCAGGAATTACGCAGCACAGCTGGCAATTGTCAAGCAGATGACAGGCAGGAATCGTGCAGCTCAGCTGGCAATTGTCAAGCAGATGAGCAGACAGTAATCACGCAGCTCAGCAGGCCCAGATCACGTGACTGAGCATGCACTGTTCACGTGGCTGATCATACACTGATCACGTGATGATCATGCACTGATCACTTGGATATCATGCACTGATCACGTGGCTGATCATACACTGTTCACGTGTTTAACCATGCACTGATCACGTGGCTGATCATACACTGCTCACGTAACTGATCATGCACTGATCACGTAGCTATCATGTACTGATCACGTGGCTGATCATGCACTGATCACGTGGCTGATCACACACCTGTCGCGTGACATATCATGCACTGATCACGTGGCACTCATGCACTGATCACGTGGCTGATCATGCACTGATCACGTAACTCATGCACTGATCACGTGGCTATCATGCACTGCTCACGTGGCTCGTCATGGAATGATCACGTAGCAACCATATACTGGTCACGTGACTGATCATGCAAAGATCACGTAAATGATCATGCACTGATCACGTGACTGATCATGTACTGATCACGTGACTGATCATGCACTGATCACGTGGCTATCATGCTCTGCTCACGTGGCTGATCATGCAGCGATCACGTAGCAACCATGTACTGGTCACGTGACTGATCATGCACTGATCACGTAATTGATCATGCACTGATCACGTGGCTCATCATGCACTGATCACGTGGCTGATCACACATGTATCACGTGGCTGATCATGCACTGATCACGTGGCTATCATGCACTGCTCACGTGGCTGTCATGCACTGATCACGTGGATATCATGCACTGATCACGTGGCTGATCACACACGTAAAACATGACTGATCATGCACTGATCACGTGACTATCATGCACTGATCACGTGGCTATCATGCACTGATCACGTGGCTGATCATGCACTGATCACGTAGCTACCATGTACTGGTCACGTGACTGATCATGCACTGATCACGTAACTGATCATGCACTGATCATGTGGCTGATCATGCACTGATCACGTGGCTGATCATGCACTGATCACGTAACTGATCATGCACTGATCACGTGACTGATCATGCACTGATCACGTGGCTATCATGCACTGATCACTTGGCTGACATGCACTGATCACGTGCCTGATCATGCACTGATCACGTGGCTGATCATGCACTGATCACGTGACTGATCATGCACTGATCACGTGACTGATCATGCACTGATCACGTGGCTATCATGCACTGATCACGTGGCTGATCATGCACTGATCACGCAGCTACCATGTACTGATCACATGACTGATCATGCACTGATCACGTGACTGATCATGCACTGATCACGTGGCTATCATGCACTACTCACGTGGCTGATCATGCAATGATCATGTAGCTACCATGTACAGGTCACGTGAATGATCATACACCCATCAGGTGACTGATCATGCACTGATCACGTGGCTATCATGCACTGATCACGAGACTGATCATGCACTGATCACGTCTATATCATGCACTGATCACATGACTGCCCATGCACTGATCACGTGGATGATCATACACTAATCTTGTGACAGATCATGCACTGATCACGTGGCTGATCATGCACTGATACCGTGACTGAGCATGGACTGATCACATGACTATCATGTAGTGATCACGTGACTTAATGGCGCTGATCATGTGACTGATCATGCGCTGATCATGTTTGCTATCATACACTGATCATGTGCCTCTGGAGGCAATAAACAAAGAGCTGAGTAGGCACGAATCAAACAGTCAGCAGGCAATAATCATGGAACTCAGGTGTGAGGAATCATGCTGCTCAGCTGGCAATAATCAAGCAGCTGAGCAGGCAGGAATTATGCAGCACAGCTGGCAATTGTCAAGCAGATGACAGGCAGGAATCGTGCAGCTCAGCTGGCAATTGTCAAGCAGATGAGCAGACAGTAATCACGCAGCTCAGCAGGCCCAGATCACGTGACTGAGCATGCACTGTTCACGTGGCTGATCATACACTGATCACGTGATGATCATGCACTGATCACTTGGATATCATGCACTGATCACGTGGCTGATCATACACTGTTCACGTGTCTGACCATGCACTGATCACGTGGCTGATCATACACTGCTCACGTAACTGATCATGCACTGATCACGTGGCTATCATGCACTGATCACGTGGCTGATCATGCACTGATCACGTGGCTGATCACACACTGATCACGTGATGATCATGCACTGATCACGTGTAACTCATGCACTGATCACGTGGCTGATCATGCACTGATCACGTGACTGATCATGCACTGATCACGTGGCTGATCATGCACTGATCACGTAACTGATCATGCACTGATCACGTGGCTATCATGCACTGATCACGTGGCTGATCATGCACTGATCACGTGGCTGATCACACACTGATCACGTGACTGATCATGCACTGATCACGTGGCATCATGCACTGATCACGTGGCTGATCATGCACTGATCACGTGACTCATGCACACATCACGTGGCTATCATGCACTGATCACGTGGCTGATCATGCACTGATCACGTAACTGATCATGCACTGATCACGTGGCTGATCATGCACTGATCACGTGGCTGATCATGCACTGATCACGTGGCTATCATGCACTGATCACGTGGCTGATCATGCACTGATCACGTGGCTGATCATGCACTGATCACGTGACTATCATGCACTGATCACGTGGCACTCATGCACTGATCACGTGGCTGATCATGCACTGCTCACGTAACTCATGCACTGATCACGTGGCTATCATGCACTGCTCACGTGGCTGTCATGCAATGATCACGTAGCAACCATATACTGGTCACGTGACTGATCATGCACTGATCACGTAATGATCATGCACTGATCACGTGACTGATCATGCACTGATCACGTGACTGATCATGCACTGATCACGTGGCTATCATGCACTGATCACGTGGCTGATCATGCACGATCACGTAGCTACCATGCACTGGTCACGTGACTGATCATGCACTGATCACGTAATTGATCATGCACTGATCACGTGGCTGATCATGCACTGATCACGTGGCTGATCACACTGATCACGTGACTGATCATGCACTGATCACGTGGCTATCATGCACTGATCACGTGGCTGATCATGCACTGATCACGTGGCTATCATGCACTGATCACGTGGCTGATCACACACTATCACATGACTGATCATGCACTGATCACGTGGCTATCATGCACTGATCACGTGGCTGATCATGCACTGATCACGTAGCTACCATGCACTGATCACGTGACTGATCATGCACTGATCACGTAATTGATCATGCACTGATCACGTGGCTGATCATGCACTGATCACGTGGCTGATCATGCACTGATCACGTGACTGATCATGCACTGATCACGTGACTGATCATGCACTGATCACGTGGCTATCATGCACTGATCACGTGGCTGATCATGCACTGATCACGTGCCTGATCATGCACTGATCACGTGGCTGATCATGCACTGATCACGTGACTGATCATGCACTGATCACGTGACTGATCATGCACTGATCACGTGGCTATCATGCACTGATCACGTGGCTGATCATGCACTGATCACGTGGCTGATCATGCACTGATCACGTGACTATCATGCACTGATCACGTGGCATCATGCACTGATCACGTGGCTGATCATGCACTGCTCACGTAACTCATGCACTGATCACGTGGCTATCATGCACTGATCACGTGGCTGATCATGCACTGATCACGTGGCTGATCATGCACTGATCACGTGGCTGATCATGCACTGATCACGTGACTGATCATGCACTGATCACGTGACTGATCATGCACTGATCACGTGGCTATCATGCACTGCTCACGTGGCTGATCATGCAATGATCACGTAGCTACCATGTACTGGTCACGTGACTGATCATGCACCCATCAGGTGACTGATCATGCACTGATCACGTGGCTATCATGCACTGATCACGTGACTGATCATGCACTGATCACGTCTATATCATGCACTGATCACATGACTGCCCATGCACTGATCACGTGGATGATCATACACTAATCACGTGACAGATCATGCACTGATCACGTGGCTGATCATGCACTGATACCGTGACTGAGCATGGACTGATCACATGACTATCATGTAGTGATCACGTGACTTAATGGCGCTGATCATGTGACTGATCATGCGCTGATCATGTTTGCTATCATACACTGATCATGTGCCTCTGGAGGCAATAAACAAAGAGCTGAGTAGGCACGAATCAAACAGTCAGCAGGCAATAATCATGGAACTCAGGTGTGAGGAATCATGCTGCTCAGCTGGCAATAATCAAGCAGCTGAGCAGGCAGGAATTACGCAGCACAGCTGGCAATTGTCAAGCAGATGACAGGCAGGAATCGTGCAGCTCAGCTGGCAATTGTCAAGCAGATGAGCAGACAGTAATCACGCAGCTCAGCAGGCCCTGATCACGTGACTGAGCATGCACTGTTCACGTGGCTGATCATACACTGATCACGTAACTGATCATGCACTGATCACGTGGCTGATCATGCACTGATCACGTGGCTGATCATGCACTGATCACGTGGCTGATCATGCACTGATCACGTAACTGATCATGCACTGATCACGTGGCTGATCATGCACTGATCACGTGGCTGATCACACACTGATCACGTGACTGATCATGCACTGATCACGTGGCTGATCATGCACTGATCACGTGGCTGATCATGCACTGATCACGTGGCTGATCATGCACTGATCACGTAGCTATCATGCACTGATCACGTGACTGATCATGCACTGATCACGTGATTGATCATGCACTGATCACGTGGCTGATCATGCACTGATCACGTGGCTGATCATGCACTGATCACGTGACTGATCATGCACTGATCACGTGACTGATCATGCACTGATCACGTGGCTATCATGCACTGATCACGTGGATCATGCACTGATCACGTGACTGATCATGCACTGATCACGTGGCTGATCATGCACTGATCACGTGCTGATCATGCACTGATCACGTGGCTATCATGCACTGATCACGTGGCTGATCATGCACTGATCACGTGTCTGATCATGCACTGATCACGTGGCTGATCATGCACTGATCACGTAACTGATCATGCACTGATCACGTGGCTATCATGCACTGATCACGTGGCTGATCATGCACTGATCACGTGGCTGATCACACACTGTCACGTGACATATCATGCACTGATCACGTGGCACTCATGCACTGATCACGTGGCTGATCATACACTGATCACGTGACTCATGCACACATCACGTGGCTATCATGCACTGCTCACGTGGCTGTCATGGAATGATCACGTAGCAACCATATACTGGTCACGTGACTGATCATGCAGATCACGTAAATGATCATGCACTGTTCACGTGACTGATCATGCACTGATCACGTGACTGATCATGCACTGATCACGTGGCTATCATGCACTGCTCACGTGGCTGATCATGCACTGATCACGTAGCAACCATGTACTGATCACGTGACTGATCATGCACTGATCACGTAATTGATCATGCACTGATCACGTGGCTCATCATGCACTGATCACGTGGCTGATCACACATGTATCAGGTGACTGATCATGCACTGATCACGTGGCTATCATGCACTGATCACGTGGCTGTCATGCAATGATCACGTGGATATCATGCACTGATCACGTGACTGATCACACACGTATCACATGACTGATCATGCACTGATCACGTGACTATCATGCACTGATCACGTGGCTATCATGCACTGATCACGTGGCTGATCATGCACTGATCACGTAGCTACCATGTACTGGTCACGTGACTGATCATGCACTGATCACGTAACTGATCATGCACTGATCATGTGGCTGATCATGCACTGATCACGTGGCTGATCATACACTGATCACATGACTGATCATGCACTGATCACGTGACTGATCATGCACTGATCACGTGGCTATCATGCACTGATCACTTGGCTGACATACACTGATCACGTGCCTGGTCATGCACTGATCACGTGGCTGATCATGCACTGATCACGTGACTGATCATGCACTGATCACGTGTCTGATCATGCACTGATCACGTGGCTATCATGCACTGCTCACGTGGCTGATCATGCACTGATCACGCAGCTATCATGTACTGATCACATGACTGATCATGCACTGATCACGTGACTGATCATGCACTGATCACGTGGCTATCATGCACTACTCACGTGGCTGATCATGCAATGATCATGTAGCTACCATGTACAGGTCACGTGACTGATCATACACCCATCAGGTGACTGATCATGCACTGATCACGTGGCTATCATGCACTGATCACGGGACTGATCATGCACTGATCACGTCTATATCATGCACTGATCACATGGCTGCCCGTGCACTGATCACGTGGATGATCATACACTAATCACGTGACAGATCATGCACTGATCACGTGGCTGATCATGCACTGATACCGTGACTGAGCATGGACTTATCACATGACTATCATGTAGTGATCACGTGACTTAATGGCGCTGATCATGTGACTGATCATGCGCTGATCATGTTTGCTATCATACACTGATCATGTGCCTCTGGAGGCAATAAACAAAGAGCTGAGTAGGCACGAATCAAACAGTCAGCAGGCAATAATCATGGAACTCAGGTGTGAGGAATCATGCTGCTCAGCTGGCGATAATCAAGCAGCTGAGCAGGCAGGAATTACGCAGCACAGCTGGCAATTGTCAAGCAGATGACAGGCAGGAATCGTGCAGCTCAGCTGGCAATTGTCAAGCAGATGAGCAGACAGTAATCACGCAGCTCAGCAGGCCCAGATCACGTGACTGAGCATGCACTGTTCACGTGGCTGATCATACACTGATCACGTGATGATCATGCACTGATCACTTGGATATCATGCACTGATCACGTGGCTGATCATACACTGTTCACGTGTCTGACCATGCACTGATCACGTGGCTGATCATACACTGCTCACGTAACTGATCATGCACTGATCACGTGGCTATCATGCACTGATCACGTGGCTGATCATGCACTGATCACGTGGCTGATCACACACCTGTCACGTGAATTATCATGCACTGATCACGTGGCACTCATGCACTGATCACGTGGCTGATCATGCACTGATCACGTGACTCATGCACACATCACGTGGCTATCATGCACTGCTCACGTGGCTCGTCATGGAATGATCACGCAGCAACCATATACTGGTCACGTGACTGATCATGCAAAGATCACGTAAATGATCATGCACTGATCACGTGACTGATCATGTACTGATCACGTGACTGATCATGCACTGATCACGTGGCTATCATGCACTGATCACGTGGCTGATCATGCAGCGATCACGTGGCAACCATGTACTGGTCACGTGACTGATCATGCACTGATCACGTAATTCATCCTGCACTGATCACGTGGCTCATCATGCACTGATCACGTGGCTGATCACACATGTATCACGTGACTGATCATGCACTGCTCACGTGGCTGTCATGCACTGATCACGTGGCTGTCATGCACTGATCACGTGGATAGCATGCACTGATCATGTGGCTGATCCCACACGTATCACATGACTGATCATGCACTGATCACGTGGCTATCATGCACTGATCCAGTGGCTATCATGCACTGATCACGTGGCTGATCATGCAATGATCACGTAGCTACCATGTACTGGTCACGTGACTGATCATGCACTGATCACGTAATTGATCATGCACTGATCACGTGGCTGATCATGCACTGATCACGTGGCTGATCATGCACTGATCACGTGACTGATCATGCACTGATCACGTGACTGATCATGCACTGATCACGTGGCTATCATGCACTGATCACGTGGCTGATCATGCACTGATCGCGTGCCTGATCATGCACTGATCACGTAGCTGATCATGTACTGATCACGTGACTGATCATGCACTGATCACGTGGCTGATCATGCACTGATCACGTGGCTGATCATGCACTGATCACGTGGCTGATCATGCACTGATCACGTAGCTACCATGCACTGATCACGTGGCTGATCATGCACTGATCACGTAGCTATCATGCACTGATCACGTGGCTGATCATGCACTGATCACGTGACTGATCATGCACTGATCACGTGGCTGATCATGCACTGATCACGTGGCTGATCATGCACTGATCACGTAACTGATCATGCACTGATCACGTGCCTGATCATGCACTGATCACGTGGCTGATCATGCACTGATCACGTGACTGATCATGCACTGATCACGTGACTGATCATGCACTGATCGCGTGGCTATCATGCACTGATCACGTGGCTGATCATGCATGATCACGCAGCTACCATGTACTGGTCACATGACTGATCATGCACTGATCACGTGACTGATCATGCACTGATCACGTGGCTATCATGCACTACTCACGTGGCTGATCATGCAATGATCATGTAGCTACCATTTACAGGTCACGTGAATGATCATACACCCATCAGGTGACTGATCATGCACTGATCACGTGGCTATCATGCACTGATCACGAGACTGATCATGCACTGATCACGTCTATAACATGCACTGATCACATGACTGCCCATGCACTGATCACGTGGATGATCATACACTAATCTTGTGACAGATCATGCACTGATCACGTGGCTGATCATGCACTGATACCGTGACTGAGCATGGACTGATCACATGACTATCATGTAGTGATCACGTGACTTAATGGCGCTGATCATGTGACTGATCATGCGCTGATCATGTTTGCTATCATACACTGATCATGTGCCTCTGGAGGCAATAAACAAAGAGCTGAGTAGGCACGAATCAAACAGTCAGCAGGCAATAATCATGGAACTCAGCTGTGAGGAATCATGCTGCTCAGCTGGCAATAATCAAGCAGCTGAGCAGGCAGGAATTATGCAGCACAGCTGGCAATTGTCAAGCAGATGACAGGCAGGAATCGTGCAGCTCAGCTGGCAATTGTCAAGCAGATGAGCAGACAGTAATCACGCAGCTCAGCAGGCCCAGATCACGTGACTGAGCATGCACTGTTCACGTGGCTGATCATACACTGATCACGTGATGATCATGCACTGATCACTTGGATATCATGCACTGATCACGTGGCTGATCATACACTGTTCACGTGTCTGACCATGCACTGATCACGTGGCTGATCATACACTGCTCACGTAACTGATCATGCACTGATCACGTGGCTATCATGCACTGATCACGTGGCTGAACATGCACTGTTCACGTGGCTGATCACACACCTGTCACGTGACATATCATGCACTGATCACGTGGCACTCATGCACTGATCACGTGGCTGATCATATTCTGCTCACATAACTCATGCACACATCACGTGGCTATCATGCACTGCTCACGTGGCTCGTCATGGAATGATCACGTAGCAACCATATACTGGTCACGTGACTGATCATGCACTGATCACGTAAATGATCATGCACTGTTCACGTGACTGATCATGTACTGATCACGTGACTGATCATGCACTGATCACGTGGCTATCATGCACTGCTCACGTGGCTGATCATGCAACGATCACGTAGCAACCATGTACTGGTCACGTGACTGATCATGCACTGATCACGTAATTGATCATGCACTGATCACGTGGCTCATCATGCACTGATCACACATGTATCACGTGTCTGATCATGCACTGATCCCGTGGCTCTCATGCAGTGATCACGTGGCTGTCCTGCACTGATCACGTGGATATCATGCACTGATCACGTGGCTGATCACACACGTATCACATGACTGATCATGCACTGATCACGTGGCTATCATGCACTGATCACGTGGCTATCATGCACTGATCACGTGGCTGATCATGCACTGATCACGTGGCTACCATGTACTGATCACGTGACTGATCATGCACTGATCACGCAACTGATCATGCACTGATCACGTGGCTGATCATGCACTGATCACGTGGCTGATCATGCACTGATCACGTGGCTTATCATGCACTGATCACGTGACTGATCATGCACTGATCACGTGGCTATCATGCACTGATCACGTGGCTGATCATGCACTGATCACGTAGCTACCATGTACTGGTCACGTAACTGATCATGCACTGAGCACGTAATTGATCATGCACTGATCACGTGGCTGATCATGCACTGATCACGTGGCTGATCATGCACTGATCACGTAACTGATCATGCACTGATCACGTGACTGATCATGCACTGATCACGTGGCTGATCATGCACTGATCACGTAACTGATCATGCACTGATCACGTGACTGATCATGCACTGATCACGTGTCTGATCATGCACTGATCACGTGGCTATCATGCACTGCTCACGTGGCTGATCATGCCATGATCACGCAGCTACCATGTACTGGTCACATGACTGATCATGCACTGATCACGTGACTGATCATGCAGTGATCACGTGGCTATCATGCACTACTCACGTGGCTGATCATGCAATGATCATGTAGCTACCATGTACAGGTCACGTGAATGATCATACACCCATCATGTGACTGATCATGCACTGATCACGTGGCTATCATGCACTGATCACGAGACTGATCATGCACTGATCACGTCTATATCATGCACTGATCACATGACTGCCCGTGCTCTGATCACGTGCATGATCATACACTAATCTTGTGACAGATCATGCACTGATCACGTGGCTGATCATGCACTGATACCGTGACTGAGCATGGACTGATCACATGACTATCATGTAGTGATCACGTGACTTAATGGCGCTGATCATGTGACTGATCATGCGCTGATCATGTTTGCTATCATACACTGATCATGTGCCTCTGGAGGCAATAAACAAAGAGCTGAGTAGGCACGAATCAAACAGTCAGCAGGCAATAATCATGGAACTCAGGTGTGAGGAATCATGCTGCTCAGCTGGCAATAATCCAGCAGCTGAACAGGCAGGAATTATGCAGCACAGCTGGCAATTGTCAAGCAGATGACAGGCAGGAATCGTGCAGCTCAGCTGGCAATTGTCAAGCAGATGAGCAGACAGTAATCACGCAGCTCAGCAGGCCCAGATCACGTGACTGAGCATGCACTGTTCACGTGGCTGATCATACACTGATCACGTGATGATCATGCACTGATCACTTGGATATCATGCACTGATCACGTGGCTGATCATACACTGTTCACGTGTCTGACCATGCACTGATCACGTGGCTGATCATACACTGCTCACGTAACTGATCATGCACTGATCACGTGGCTATCATGCACTGATCACGTGGCTGAACATGCACTGTTCACGTGGCTGATCACACACCTGTCACGTGACATATCATGCACTGATCACGTGGCACTCATGCACTGATCACGTGGCTGATCATACTCTGCTCACGTAACTCATGCACTCATCACGTGGCTATCATGCACTGCTCACGTGGCTCGTCATGGAATGATCACGTAGCAACCATATACTGGTCACGTGACTGATCATGCAAAGATCACGTAAATGATCATGCACTGTTCACGTGACTGATCATGTACTGATCACGTGACTGATCATGCACTGATCACGTGGCTATCATGCTCTGCTCACGTGGCTGATCATGCAGCGATCACGTAGCAACCATGTACTGGTCACGTGACTGATCATGCACTGATCACGTAATTGATCCTGCACTGATCACGTGGCTCATCATGCACTGATCACGTGGCTGATCACACATGTATCACGTGACTGATCATGCACTGATCACGTGGCTCTCATGCACTGATCACGTGGCTGTCATGCACTGATCACGTGGATATCATGCACTGATCACGTGGCTGATCACACACGTATCACATGACTGATCATGCACTGATCACGTGGCTATCATGCACTGATCACGTGGCTATCATGCACTGATCACGTGGCTGATCATGCAATGATCACGTAGCTACCATGTACTGGTCACGTGACTGATCATGCACTGATCACGTAATTGATCATGCACTGATCACGTGGCTGATCATGCACTGATCACGTGGCTGATCATGCACTGATCACGTGACTGATCATGCACTGATCACGTGACTGATCATGCACTGATCACGTGGCTGATCATGCACTGATCACGTGGCTGATCATGCACTGATCACGTGACTGATCATGCACTGATCACGTGACTGATCATGCACTGATCACGTGGCTATCATGCACTGATCACGTGGCTGATCATGCATGATCACGCAGCTATCATGTACTGATCACATGACTGATCATGCACTGATCACGTGACTGATCATGCACTGATCACGTGGCTATCATGCACTGATCACGTGGCTGATCATGCATGATCACGCAGCTACCATGTACTGGTCACGTGACTGATCATGCACTGATCACGTGATTGATCATGCACTGATCACGTGGCTGATCATGCACTGATCACGTGGCTGATCACACTGATCACGTGACTGATCATGCACTGATCACGTGGCTATCATGCACTGATCACGTGGCTGATCATGCACTGATCACGTGGATATCATGCACTGATCACGTGGCTGATCATACACTGATCACGTGACTGATCATGCACTGATCACGTGGCTATCATGCACTGATCACGTGGCTGATCATGCACTGATCACGTGGCTGATCACACACCTGTCACGTGACATATCATGCACTGATCACGTGGCACTCATGCACTGATCACGTGGCTGATCATACTCTGCTCACGTAACTCATGCACACATCACGTGGCTATCATGCACTGCTCACGTGGCTGTCATGGAATGATCACGTAGCAACCATATACTGGTCACGTGACTGATCATGCACTGATCACGTAAATGATCATGCACTGTTCACGTGACTGATCATGCACTGATCACGTGACTGATCATGCACTGATCACGTGGCTATCATGCACTGCTCACGTGGCTGATCATGCACGATCACGTAGCAACCATGTACTGGTCACGTGACTGATCATGCACTGATCACGTAATTGATCATGCACTGATCACGTGGCTCATCATGCACTGATCACGTGGCTGATCACACATGTATCACGTGACTGATCATGCACTGATCACGTGGCTCTCATGCACTGATCACGTGGCTGTCATGCACTGATCACGTGGATATCATGCACTGATCACGTGGCTGATCACACACATCATCACGACTGATCATGCACTGATCACGTGGCTATCATGCACTGATCACGTGGCTATCATGCACTGATCACGTGGCTGATCATGCAATGATCACGTAGCTACCATGCACTGATCACGTGACTGATCATGCACTGATCACGTGATTGATCATGCACTGATCACGTGGCTGATCATGCACTGATCACGTGGCTATCATGCACTGATCACGTGGCTGATCATGCACTGATCACGTAGCTACCATGCACTGATCACGTGACTGATCATGCACTGATCACGTGACTGATCATGCACTGATCACGTGGCTATCATGCACTGATCACGTGGCTGATCATGCACTGATCACGTGACTGATCATGCACTGATCACGTGGCTGATCATGCACTGATCACGTGACTGATCATGCACTGATCACGTGGCTGATCATGCACTGATCACGTGACTGATCATGCACTGATCACGTGTCTGATCATGCACTGATCACGTGGCTATCATGCACTGCTCACGTGGCTGATCATGCCATGATCACGCAGCTACCATGTACTGGTCACATGACTGATCATGCACTGATCACGTGACTGATCATGCAGTGATCACGTGGCTATCATGCACTACTCACGTGGCTGATCATGCAATGATCATGTAGCTACCATGTACAGGTCACGTGAATGATCATACACCCATCAGGTGACTGATCATGCACTGATCACGTGGCTATCATGCACTGATCACGAGACTGATCATGCACTGATCACGTCTATATCATGCACTGATCACATGACTGCCCATGCACTGATCACGTGGATGATCATACACTAATCTTGTGACAGATCATGCACTGATCACGTGGCTGATCATGCACTGATACCGTGACTGAGCATGGACTGATCACATGACTATCATGTAGTGATCACGTGACTTAATGGCGCTGATCATGTGACTGATCATGCGCTGATCATGTTTGCTATCATACACTGATCATGTGCCTCTGGAGGCAATAAACAAAGAGCTGAGTAGGCACGAATCAAACAGTCAGCAGGCAATAATCATGGAACTCAGGTGTGAGGAATCATGCTGCTCAGCTGGCAATAATCAAGCAGCTGAGCAGGCAGGAATTACGCAGCACAGCTGGCAATTGTCAAGCAGATGACAGGCAGGAATCGTGCAGCTCAGCTGGCAATTGTCAAGCAGATGAGCAGACAGTAATCACGCAGCTCAGCAGGCCCAGATCACGTGACTGAGCATGCACTGTTCACGTGGCTGATCATACACTGATCACGTGATGATCATGCACTGATCACTTGGATATCATGCACTGATCACGTGGCTGATCATGCATGATCACGTGCTACATGCACTGATCACGTGACTGATCATGCACTGATCACGTGGCTGATCATACACTGCTCACGTAACTGATCATGCACTGATCACGTGGCTATCATGCACTGATCACGTGGCTGAACATGCACTGTTCACGTGGCTGATCACACACCTGTCACGTGACATATCATGCACTGATCACGTGGCACTCATGCACTGATCACGTGGCTGATCATACTCTGCTCACGTAACTCATGCACACATCACGTGGCTATCATGCACTGCTCACGTGGCTCGTCATGGAATGATCACGTAGCAACCATATACTGGTCACGTGACTGATCATGCAAATCACGTAAATGATCATGCACTGTTCACGTGACTGATCATGTACTGATCACGTGACTGATCATGCACTGATCACGTGGCTATCATGCTCTGCTCACGTGGCTGATCATGCAACGATCACGTAGCAACCATGTACTGGTCACGTGACTGATCATGCACTGATCACGTAATTGATCCTGCACTGATCACGTGGCTCATCATGCACTGATCACGTGGCTGATCACACTGTATCACGTGACTGATCATGCACTGATCACGTGGCTCTCATGCACTGATCACGTGGCTGTCATGCACTGATCACGTGGATATCATGCACTGATCACGTGGCTGATCACACACGTATCACATGACTGATCATGCACTGATCACGTGGCTATCATGCACTGATCACGTGGCTGATCATGCAATGATCACGTAGCTACCATGTACTGGTCACGTGACTGATCATGCACTGATCACGTAATTGATCATGCACTGATCACGTGGCTGATCATGCACTGATCACGTGGCTGATCATGCACTGATCACGTAACTGATCATGCACTGATCACGTGACTGATCATGCACTGATCACGTGGCTATCATGCACTGATCACGTGGCTGATCATGCACTGATCACGTGCTGATCATGCACTGATCACGTGGCTGATCATGCACTGATCACGTGACTGATCATGCACTGATCACGTGGCTGATCATGCACTGATCACGTGGCTATCATGCACTGATCACGTGGCTGATCATGCACTGATCACGTGGCTGATCATGCACTGATCACGTGACTATCATGCACTGATCACGTGGCATCATGCACTGATCACGTGGCTGATCATGCACTGATCACGTGACTCATGCACTGATCACGTGGCTATCATGCACTGATCACGTGGCTGATCATGCACTGATCACGTGGCTGATCATGCACTGATCACGTGGCTGATCATGCACTGATCACGTGACTGATCATGCACTGATCACGTGACTGATCATGCACTGATCACGTGGCTATCATGCACTACTCACGTGGCTGATCATGCAATGATCACGTAGCTACCATGTACTGGTCACGTGACTGATCATGCACCCATCAGGTGACTGATCATGCACTGATCACGTGGCTATCATGCACTGATCACGAGACTGATCATGCACTGATCACGTCTATATCATGCACTGATCACATGACTGCCCATGCACTGATCACGTGGATGATCATACACTAATCTTGTGACAGATCATGCACTGATCACGTGGCTGATCATGCACTGATACCGTGACTGAGCATGGACTGATCACATGACTATCATGTAGTGATCACGTGACTTAATGGCGCTGATCATGTGACTGATCATGCGCTGATCATGTTTGCTATCATACACTGATCATGTGCCTCTGGAGGCAATAAACAAAGAGCTGAGTAGGCACGAATCAAACAGTCAGCAGGCAATAATCATGGAACTCAGGTGTGAGGAATCATGCTGCTCAGCTGGCAATAATCAAGCAGCTGAGCAGGCAGGAATTACGCAGCACAGCTGGCAATTGTCAAGCAGATGACAGGCAGGAATCGTGCAGCTCAGCTGGCAATTGTCAAGCAGATGAGCAGACAGTAATCACGCAGCTCAGCAGGCCCAGATCACGTGACTGAGCATGCACTGTTCACGTGGCTGATCATACACTGATCACGTGGCTGATCATGCACTGATCACGTGGCTGATCATGCACTGATCACGTGGCTACCATGCACTGATCACGTGACTGATCATGCACTGATCACGTAACTGATCATGCACTGATCACGTGGCTGATCATGCACTGATCACGTGGCTGATCACACATGATCACGTGACTGATCATGCACTGATCACGTGGCTATCATGCACTGATCACGTGGCTGTCATGCACTGATCACGTGGCTGATCATGCAATGATCACGTAGCTACCATGTACTGGTCACGTGACTGATCATGCACTGATCACGTAACTGATCATGCACTGATCACGTGGCTGATCATGCACTGATCACGTGGCTGATCATGCACTGATCACGTGACTGATCATGCACTGATCACGTGACTGATCATGCACTGATCACGTGGCTATCATGCACTGATCACGTGGCTGATCATGCACTGATCACGTGGCTGATCATGCACTGATCACGTGGCTGATCATGCACTGATCACGTGACTGATCATGCACTGATCACGTGGCTGATCATGCACTGATCACGTGGCTGATCATGCACTGATCACGTGGCTATCATGCACTGATCACGTGGCTATCATGCACTGATCACGTGGCTGATCATGCACTGATCACGTAGCTACCATGCACTGATCACGTGACTGATCATGCACTGATCACGTAATTGATCATGCACTGATCACGTGGCTGATCATGCACTGATCACGTGGCTGATCATGCACTGATCACGTGACTGATCATGCACTGATCACGTGGCTGATCATGCACTGATCACGTGGCTGATCATGCACTGATCACGTGACTGATCATGCACTGATCACGTGTCTGATCATGCACTGATCACGTGGCTATCATGCACTGCTCACGTGGCTGATCATGCCATGATCACGCAGCTACCATGTACTGGTCACATGACTGATCATGCACTGATCACGTGACTGATCATGCAGTGATCACGTGGCTATCATGCACTACTCACGTGGCTGATCATGCAATGATCATGTAGCTACCATGTACAGGTCACGTGAATGATCATACACCCATCAGGTGACTGATCATGCACTGATCACGTGGCTATCATGCACTGATCACGAGACTGATCATGCACTGATCACGTCTATATCATGCACTGATCACATGACTGCCCATGCACTGATCACGTGGATGATCATACACTAATCTTGTGACAGATCATGCACTGATCACGTGGCTGATCATGCACTGATACCGTGACTGAGCATGGACTGATCACATGACTATCATGTAGTGATCACGTGACTTAATGGCGCTGATCATGTGACTGATCATGCGCTGATCATGTTTGCTATCATACACTGATCATGTGCCTCTGGAGGCAATAAACAAAGAGCTGAGTAGGCACGAATCAAACAGTCAGCAGGCAATAATCATGGAACTCAGGTGTGAGGAATCATGCTGCTCAGCTGGCAATAATCAAGCAGCTGAGCAGGCAGGAATTACGCAGCACAGCTGGCAATTGTCAAGCAGATGACAGGCAGGAATCGTGCAGCTCAGCTGGCAATTGTCAAGCAGATGAGCAGACAGTAATCACGCAGCTCAGCAGGCCCAGATCACGTGACTGAGCATGCACTGTTCACGTGGCTGATCATACACTGATCACGTGATGATCATGCACTGATCACTTGGATATCATGCACTGATCACGTGGCTGATCATACACTGTTCACGTGTCTGACCATGCACTGATCACGTGGCTGATCATACACTGCTCACGTAACTGATCATGCACTGATCACGTGGCTATCATGCACTGATCACGTGGCTGAACATGCACTGTTCACGTGGCTGATCACACACCTGTCACGTGACATATCATGCACTGATCACGTGGCACTCATGCACTGATCACGTGGCTGATCATACTCTGCTCACGTAACTCATGCACACATCACGTGGCTATCATGCACTGCTCACGTGGCTCGTCATGGAATGATCACGTAGCAACCATATACTGGTCACGTGACTGATCATGCAAAGATCACGTAAATGATCATGCACTGTTCACGTGACTGATCATGTACTGATCACGTGACTGATCATGCACTGATCACGTGGCTATCATGCTCTGCTCACGTGGCTGATCATGCAACGATCACGTAGCAACCATGTACTGGTCACGTGACTGATCATGCACTGATCACGTAATTGATCCTGCACTGATCACGTGGCTCATCATGCACTGATCACGTGGCTGATCACACATGTATCACGTGACTGATCATGCACTGATCACGTGGCTCATGCACTGATCACGTGACTGTCATGCACTGATCACGTGGATATCATGCACTGATCACGTGGCTGATCATACACTGATCACGTAACTGATCATGCACTGATCACGTGGCTATCATGCACTGATCACGTGGCTGATCATGCACTGATCACGTGGCTGATCACACACTGATCACGTGACTATCATGCACTGATCACGTGGCACTCATGCACTGATCACGTGGCTGATCATGCACTGATCACGTAACTCATGCACTGATCACGTGGCTATCATGCACTGATCACGTGGCTGTCATGCACTGATCACGTAGCTACCATATACTGATCACGTGACTGATCATGCACTGATCACGTAAATGATCATGCACTGATCACGTGACTGATCATGCACTGATCACGTGACTGATCATGCACTGATCACGTGGCTATCATGCACTGATCACGTGGCTGATCATGCACGATCACGTAGCTACCATGTACTGGTCACGTGACTGATCATGCACTGATCACGTAATTGATCATGCACTGATCACGTGGCTCATCATGCACTGATCACGTGGCTGATCACACATGATCACGTGACTGATCATGCACTGATCACGTGGCTATCATGCACTGATCACGTGGCTGATCATGCACTGATCACGTGGATATCATGCACTGATCACGTGGCTGATCATGCACTATCACGTGACTGATCATGCACTGATCACGTGGCTATCATGCACTGATCACGTGGCTATCATGCACTGATCACGTGGCTGATCATGCACTGATCACGTAGCTATCATGCACTGATCACGTGACTGATCATGCACTGATCACGTGACTGATCATGCACTGATCACGTGGCTGATCATGCACTGATCACGTGGCTATCATGCACTGATCACGTGGCTGATCATGCACTGATCACGTAGCTACCATGCACTGATCACGTGACTGATCATGCACTGATCACGTGACTGATCATGCACTGATCACGTGGCTATCATGCACTGATCACGTGGCTGATCATGCACTGATCACGTGACTGATCATGCACTGATCACGTGGCTGATCATGCACTGATCACGTGACTGATCATGCACTGATCACGTGGCTGATCATGCACTGATCACGTGACTGATCATGCACTGATCACGTGGCTGATCATGCACTGATCACGTGGCTATCATGCACTGATCACGTGGCTGATCATGCACTGATCACGTGACTGATCATGCACTGATCACGTGGCTGATCATGCACTGATCACGTGACTGATCATGCACTGATCACGTGGCTGATCATGCACTGATCACGTGACTGATCATGCACTGATCACGTGGCTGATCATGCACTGATCACGTGACTGATCATGCACTGATCACGTGGCTGATCATGCACTGATCACGTGGCTATCATGCACTGATCACGTGGCTGATCATGCATGATCACGCAGCTATCATGCACTGATCACGTGACTGATCATGCACTGATCACGTGACTGATCATGCACTGATCACGTGGCTATCATGCACTGCTCACGTGGCTGATCATGCAATGATCACGTAGCAACCATGTACTGGTCACGTGACTGATCATGCACTGATCACGTGATCATGCACTGATCACGTGGCTGATCATGCACTGATCACGTGGCTGATCACACTGATCACGTGACTGATCATGCACTGATCACGTGGCTGATCATGCACTGATCACGTGGCTGATCATGCACTGATCACGTGGATATCATGCACTGATCACGTGGCTGATCACACTATCACGTGACTGATCATGCACTGATCACGTGGCTATCATGCACTGATCACGTGGCTGATCATGCACTGATCACGTAGCTACCATGCACTGATCACGTGACTGATCATGCACTGATCACGTAATTGATCATGCACTGATCACGTGGCTGATCATGCACTGATCACGTGGCTGATCATGCACTGATCACGTGACTGATCATGCACTGATCACGTGACTGATCATGCACTGATCACGTGGCTATCATGCACTGATCACGTGGCTGATCATGCACTGATCACGTGGCTGATCATGCACTGATCACGTGGCTGATCATGCACTGATCACGTGACTGATCATGCACTGATCACGTGGCTGATCATGCACTGATCACGTGGCTATCATGCACTGATCACGTGGCTGATCATGCACTGA
Source organism: Bos javanicus (assembly GCF_032452875.1). Lineage (NCBI taxonomy): Eukaryota > Metazoa > Chordata > Mammalia > Artiodactyla > Bovidae > Bos > Bos javanicus. The sequence continues at coordinate 198,769 of NW_026893972.1, forward strand.
TCACGTGGCTGATCATGCACTGATCACGTGACTATCATGCACTGATCACGTGGCACTCATGCACTGATCACGTGGCTGATCATGCACTGATCACGTGACTCATGCACTGATCACGTGGCTGATCATGCACTGATCACGTGGCTGATCATGCACTGATCACGTGGCTGATCATGCACTGATCACGTGGCTGATCATGCACTGATCACGTGACTGATCATGCACTGATCACGTGACTGATCATGCACTGATCACGTGGCTATCATGCACTACTCACGTGGCTGATCATGCAATGATCACGTAGCTACCATGTACTGGTCACGTGACTGATCATGCACCCATCAGGTGACTGATCATGCACTGATCACGTGGCTATCATGCACTGATCACGAGACTGATCATGCACTGATCACGTCTATATCATGCACTGATCACATGACTGCCCATGCACTGATCACGTGGATGATCATACACTAATCTTGTGACAGATCATGCACTGATCACGTGGCTGATCATGCACTGATACCGTGACTGAGCATGGACTGATCACATGACTATCATGTAGTGATCACGTGACTTAATGGCGCTGATCATGTGACTGATCATGCGCTGATCATGTTTGCTATCATACACTGATCATGTGCCTCTGGAGGCAATAAACAAAGAGCTGAGTAGGCACGAATCAAACAGTCAGCAGGCAATAATCATGGAACTCAGGTGTGAGGAATCATGCTGCTCAGCTGGCAATAATCAAGCAGCTGAGCAGGCAGGAATTACGCAGCACAGCTGGCAATTGTCAAGCAGATGACAGGCAGGAATCGTGCAGCTCAGCTGGCAATTGTCAAGCAGATGAGCAGACAGTAATCACGCAGCTCAGCAGGCCCAGATCACGTGACTGAGCATGCACTGTTCACGTGGCTGATCATACACTGATCACGTGGCTGATCATGCACTGATCACGTGGCTGATCATGCACTGATCACGTGGCTGATCATGCACTGATCACGTGGCTGATCATGCACTGATCACGTAACTGATCATGCACTGATCACGTGGCTGATCATGCACTGATCACGTGGCTGATCACACTGATCACGTGACTGATCATGCACTGATCACGTGGCTATCATGCACTGATCACGTGGCTATCATGCACTGATCACGTGGCTGATCATGCACTGATCACGTAGCTACCATGCACTGGTCACGTGACTGATCATGCACTGATCACGTAACTGATCATGCACTGATCACGTGGCTGATCATGCACTGATCACGTGGCTGATCATGCACTGATCACGTGACTGATCATGCACTGATCACGTGACTGATCATGCACTGATCACGTGGCTATCATGCACTGATCACGTGGCTGATCATGCACTGATCACGTGACTGATCATGCACTGATCACGTGGCTGATCATGCACTGATCACGTGACTGATCATGCACTGATCACGTGGCTGATCATGCACTGATCACGTGGCTGATCATGCACTGATCACGTGGCTATCATGCACTGATCACGTGGCTATCATGCACTGATCACGTGGCTGATCATGCACTGATCACGTAGCTACCATGCACTGATCACGTGACTGATCATGCACTGATCACGTAATTGATCATGCACTGATCACGTGGCTGATCATGCACTGATCACGTGGCTGATCATGCACTGATCACGTGACTGATCATGCACTGATCACGTGGCTGATCATGCACTGATCACGTGGCTGATCATGCACTGATCACGTGACTGATCATGCACTGATCACGTGTCTGATCATGCACTGATCACGTGGCTATCATGCACTGCTCACGTGGCTGATCATGCCATGATCACGCAGCTACCATGTACTGGTCACATGACTGATCATGCACTGATCACGTGACTGATCATGCAGTGATCACGTGGCTATCATGCACTACTCACGTGGCTGATCATGCAATGATCATGTAGCTACCATGTACAGGTCACGTGAATGATCATACACCCATCAGGTGACTGATCATGCACTGATCACGTGGCTATCATGCACTGATCACGAGACTGATCATGCACTGATCACGTCTATATCATGCACTGATCACATGACTGCCCATGCACTGATCACGTGGATGATCATACACTAATCTTGTGACAGATCATGCACTGATCACGTGGCTGATCATGCACTGATACCGTGACTGAGCATGGACTGATCACATGACTATCATGTAGTGATCACGTGACTTAATGGCGCTGATCATGTGACTGATCATGCGCTGATCATGTTTGCTATCATACACTGATCATGTGCCTCTGGAGGCAATAAACAAAGAGCTGAGTAGGCACGAATCAAACAGTCAGCAGGCAATAATCATGGAACTCAGGTGTGAGGAATCATGCTGCTCAGCTGGCAATAATCAAGCAGCTGAGCAGGCAGGAATTACGCAGCACAGCTGGCAATTGTCAAGCAGATGACAGGCAGGAATCGTGCAGCTCAGCTGGCAATTGTCAAGCAGATGAGCAGACAGTAATCACGCAGCTCAGCAGGCCCAGATCACGTGACTGAGCATGCACTGTTCACGTGGCTGATCATACACTGATCACGTGATGATCATGCACTGATCACTTGGATATCATGCACTGATCACGTGGCTGATCATACACTGTTCACGTGTCTGACCATGCACTGATCACGTGGCTGATCATACACTGCTCACGTAACTGATCATGCACTGATCACGTGGCTATCATGCACTGATCACGTGGCTGAACATGCACTGTTCACGTGGCTGATCACACACCTGTCACGTGACATATCATGCACTGATCACGTGGCACTCATGCACTGATCACGTGGCTGATCATACTCTGCTCACGTAACTCATGCACACATCACGTGGCTATCATGCACTGCTCACGTGGCTCGTCATGGAATGATCACGTAGCAACCATATACTGGTCACGTGACTGATCATGCAAAGATCACGTAAATGATCATGCACTGTTCACGTGACTGATCATGTACTGATCACGTGACTGATCATGCACTGATCACGTGGCTATCATGCTCTGCTCACGTGGCTGATCATGCAACGATCACGTAGCAACCATGTACTGGTCACGTGACTGATCATGCACTGATCACGTAATTGATCCTGCACTGATCACGTGGCTCATCATGCACTGATCACGTGGCTGATCACACATGTATCACGTGACTGATCATGCACTGATCACGTGGCTCTCATGCACTGATCACGTGGCTGTCATGCACTGATCACGTGGATATCATGCACTGATCACGTGGCTGATCATACACTGATCACGTGACTGATCATGCACTGATCACGTGGCTATCATGCACTGATCACGTGGCTGATCATGCACTGATCACGTGGCTGATCACACACTGATCACGTGACTATCATGCACTGATCACGTGGCACTCATGCACTGATCACGTGGCTGATCATACACTGATCACGTAACTCATGCACTGATCACGTGGCTATCATGCACTGATCACGTGGCTGTCATGCACTGATCACGTAGCAACCATATACTGGTCACGTGACTGATCATGCACTGATCACGTAAATGATCATGCACTGATCACGTGACTGATCATGCACTGATCACGTGACTGATCATGCACTGATCACGTGGCTATCATGCACTGCTCACGTGGCTGATCATGCACTGATCACGTAGCAACCATGTACTGGTCACGTGACTGATCATGCACTGATCACGTAATTGATCATGCACTGATCACGTGGCTCATCATGCACTGATCACGTGGCTGATCACACATGATCACGTGACTGATCATGCACTGATCACGTGGCTATCATGCACTGATCACGTGGCTGATCATGCACTGATCACGTGGATATCATGCACTGATCACGTGGCTGATCACACACGTATCACATGACTGATCATGCACTGATCACGTGGCTATCATGCACTGATCACGTGGCTATCATGCACTGATCACGTGGCTGATCATGCACTGATCACGTAGCTACCATGCACTGATCACGTGACTGATCATGCACTGATCACGTGATTGATCATGCACTGATCACGTGGCTATCATGCACTGATCACGTGGCTATCATGCACTGATCACGTGGCTGATCATGCACTGATCACGTAGCTACCATGCTGATCACGTGACTGATCATGCACTGATCACGTGACTGATCATGCACTGATCACGTGGCTATCATGCACTGATCACGTGGCTGATCATGCACTGATCACGTGACTGATCATGCACTGATCACGTGGCTGATCATGCACTGATCACGTGACTGATCATGCACTGATCACGTGGCTGATCATGCACTGATCACGTGACTGATCATGCACTGATCACGTGTCTGATCATGCACTGATCACGTGGCTATCATGCACTGCTCACGTGGCTGATCATGCCATGATCACGCAGCTACCATGTACTGGTCACATGACTGATCATGCACTGATCACGTGACTGATCATGCAGTGATCACGTGGCTATCATGCACTACTCACGTGGCTGATCATGCAATGATCATGTAGCTACCATGTACAGGTCACGTGAATGATCATACACCCATCAGGTGACTGATCATGCACTGATCACGTGGCTATCATGCACTGATCACGAGACTGATCATGCACTGATCACGTCTATATCATGCACTGATCACATGACTGCCCATGCACTGATCACGTGGATGATCATACACTAATCTTGTGACAGATCATGCACTGATCACGTGGCTGATCATGCACTGATACCGTGACTGAGCATGGACTGATCACATGACTATCATGTAGTGATCACGTGACTTAATGGCGCTGATCATGTGACTGATCATGCGCTGATCATGTTTGCTATCATACACTGATCATGTGCCTCTGGAGGCAATAAACAAAGAGCTGAGTAGGCACGAATCAAACAGTCAGCAGGCAATAATCATGGAACTCAGGTGTGAGGAATCATGCTGCTCAGCTGGCAATAATCAAGCAGCTGAGCAGGCAGGAATTACGCAGCACAGCTGGCAATTGTCAAGCAGATGACAGGCAGGAATCGTGCAGCTCAGCTGGCAATTGTCAAGCAGATGAGCAGACAGTAATCACGCAGCTCAGCAGGCCCAGATCACGTGACTGAGCATGCACTGTTCACGTGGCTGATCATACACTGATCACGTGATGATCATGCACTGATCACTTGGATATCATGCACTGATCACGTGGCTGATCATACACTGTTCACGTGTCTGACCATGCACTGATCACGTGGCTGATCATACACTGCTCACGTAACTGATCATGCACTGATCACGTGGCTATCATGCACTGATCACGTGGCTGAACATGCACTGTTCACGTGGCTGATCACACACCTGTCACGTGACATATCATGCACTGATCACGTGGCACTCATGCACTGATCACGTGGCTGATCATACTCTGCTCACGTAACTCATGCACACATCACGTGGCTATCATGCACTGCTCACGTGGCTCGTCATGGAATGATCACGTAGCAACCATATACTGGTCACGTGACTGATCATGCAAAGATCACGTAAATGATCATGCACTGTTCACGTGACTGATCATGTACTGATCACGTGACTGATCATGCACTGATCACGTGGCTATCATGCTCTGCTCACGTGGCTGATCATGCAACGATCACGTAGCAACCATGTACTGGTCACGTGACTGATCATGCACTGATCACGTAATTGATCCTGCACTGATCACGTGGCTCATCATGCACTGATCACGTGGCTGATCACACATGTATCACGTGACTGATCATGCACTGATCCGTGGCTCTCATGCACTGATCACGTGGCTGTCATGCACTGATCACGTGGATATCATGCACTGATCACGTGGCTGATCACACACGTATCACATGACTGATCATGCACTGATCACGTGGCTATCATGCACTGATCACGTGGCTATCATGCACTGATCACGTGGCTGATCATGCAATGATCACGTAGCTACCATGCACTGATCACGTGACTGATCATGCACTGATCACGTAATTGATCATGCACTGATCACGTGGCTGATCATGCACTGATCACGTGGCTGATCATACACTGATCACGTGACTGATCATGCACTGATCACGTGACTGATCATGCACTGATCACGTGGCTATCATGCACTGATCACGTGGCTGATCATGCATGATCACGCAGCTACCATGTACTGGTCACATGACTGATCATGCACTGATCACGTGACTGATCATGCACTGATCACGTGGCTATCATGCACTACTCACGTGGCTGATCATGCAATGATCATGTAGCTACCATGTACAGGTCACGTGAATGATCATACACCCATCAGGTGACTGATCATGCACTGATCACGTGGCTATCATGCACTGATCACGAGACTGATCATGCACTGATCACGTCTATATCATGCACTGATCACATGACTGCCCATGCACTGATCACGTGGATGATCATACACTAATCATGTGACAGATCATGCACTGATCACGTGGCTGATCATGCACTGATACCGTGACTGAGCATGGACTGATCACATGACTATCATGTAGTGATCACGTGACTTAATGGCGCTGATCATGTGACTGATCATGCGCTGATCATGTTTGCTATCATACACTGATCATGTGCCTCTGGAGGCAATAAACAAAGAGCTGAGTAGGCACGAATCAAACAGTCAGCAGGCAATAATCATGGAACTCAGGTGTGAGGAATCATGCTGCTCAGCTGGCAATAATCAAGCAGCTGAGCAGGCAGGAATTACACAGCACAGCTGGCAATTGTCAAGCAGATGACAGGCAGGAATCGTGCAGCTCAGCTGGCAATTGTCAAGCAGATGAGCAGACAGTAATCACGCAGCTCAGCAGGCCCTGATCACGTGACTGAGCATGCACTGTTCACGTGGCTGATCATACACTGATCACGTGATGATCATGCACTGATCACGTGGCTATCATGCACTGATCACGTGGCTGATCATGCACTGATCACGTGGCTGATCATGCACTGATCACGTGACTGATCATGCACTGATCACGTGGCATCATGCACTGATCACGTGGCTGTCATGCACTGATCACGTGGCTGATCATGCACTGATCACGTGACTGATCATGCACTGATCACGTGTCTGATCATGCACTGATCACGTGGCTATCATGCACTGCTCACGTGGCTGATCATGCCATGATCACGCAGCTACCATGTACTGGTCACATGACTGATCATGCACTGATCACGTGACTGATCATGCAGTGATCACGTGGCTATCATGCACTACTCACGTGGCTGATCATGCAATGATCATGTAGCTACCATGTACAGGTCACGTGAATGATCATACACCCATCAGGTGACTGATCATGCACTGATCACGTGGCTATCATGCATTGATCATGAGACTGATCATGCACTGATCACGTCTATATCATGCACTGATCACATGACTGCCCATGCACTGATCACGTGGATGATCATACACTAATCTTGTGACAGATCATGCACTGATCACGTGGCTGATCATGCACTGATACCGTGACTGAGCATGGACTGATCACATGACTATCATGTAGTGATCACGTGACTTAATGGCGCTGATCATGTGACTGATCATGCGCTGATCATGTTTGCTATCATACACTGATCATGTGCCTCTGGAGGCAATAAACAAAGAGCTGAGTAGGCACGAATCAAACAGTCAGCAGGCAATAATCATGGAACTCAGCTGTGAGGAATCATGCTGCTCAGCTGGCAATAATCAAGCAGCTGAGCAGGCAGGAATTACGCAGCACAGCTGGCAATTGTCAAGCAGATGACAGGCAGGAATCGTGCAGCTCAGCTGGCAATTGTCAAGCAGATGAGCAGACAGTAATCACGCAGCTCAGCAGGCCCAGATCACGTGACTGAGCATGCACTGTTCACGTGGCTGATCATACACTGATCACGTGATGATCATGCACTGATCACTTGGATATCATGCACTGATCACGTGGCTGATCATACACTGTTCACGTGTCTGACCATGCACTGATCACGTGGCTGATCATACACTGCTCACGTAACTGATCATGCACTGATCACGTGGCTATCATGCACTGATCACGTGGCTGAACATGCACTGTTCACGTGGCTGATCACACACCTGTCACGTGACATATCATGCACTGATCACGTGGCACTCATGCACTGATCACGTGGCTGATCATACTCTGCTCACGTAACTCATGCACACATCACGTGGCTATCATGCACTGCTCACGTGGCTCGTCATGGAATGATCACGTAGCAACCATATACTGGTAACGTGACTGATCATGCAAAGATCACGTAAATGATCATGCACTGTTCACGTGACTGATCATGTACTGATCACGTGACTGATCATGCACTGATCACGTGGCTATCATGCTCTGCTCACGTGGCTGATCATGCAACGATCACGTAGCAACCATGTACTGGTCACGTGACTGATCATGCACTGATCACGTAATTGATCCTGCACTGATCACGTGGCTCATCATGCACTGATCACGTGGCTGATCACACATGTATCACGTGACTGATCATGCACTGATCACGTGGCTCTCATGCACTGATCACGTGGCTGTCATGCACTGATCACGTGGATATCATGCACTGATCACGTGGCTGATCACACACGTATCACATGACTGATCATGCACTGATCACGTGGCTATCATGCACTGATCACGTGGCTATCATGCACTGATCACGTGGCTGATCAGGCAATGATCACGTAGCTACCATGTACTGGTCACGTGACTGATCATGCACTGATCACGTAATTGATCATGCACTGATCATGTGGCTGATCATGCACTGATCACGTGGCTGATCATGCACTGATCACATAACTGATCATGCACTGATCACGTGACTGATCATGCACTGATCACGTGGCTATCATGCACTGATCACTTGGCTGGACATACACTGATCACGTGCCTGGTCATGCACTGATCACGTGGCTGATCATGCACTGATCACGTGACTGATCATGCACTGATCACGTGTCTGATCATGCACTGATCACGTGGCTATCATGCACTGCTCACGTGGCTGATCATGCCATGATCACGCAGCTACCATGTACTGGTCACATGACTGATCATGCACTGATCACGTGACTGATCATGCAGTGATCACGTGGCTATCATGCACTACTCACGTGGCTGATCATGCAATGATCATGTAGCTACCATGTACAGGTCACGTGAATGATCATACACCCATCAGGTGACTGATCATGCACTGATCACGTGGCTATCATGCACTGATCACGAGACTGATCATGCACTGATCACGTCTATATCATGCACTGATCACATGACTGCCCGTGCACTGATCACGTGGATGATCATACACTAATCATGTGACTGATCATGCACTGATACCGTGACTGAGCATGGACTGATCACATGACTATCATGTAGTGATCACGTGACTTAATGGCGCTGATCATGTGACTGATCATGCGCTGATCATGTTTGCTATCATACACTGATCATGTGCCTCTGGAGGCAATAAACAAAGAGCTGAGTAGGCACGAATCAAACAGTCAGCAGGCAATAATCATGGAACTCAGCTGTGAGGAATCATGCTGCTCAGCTGGCAATAATCAAGCAGCTGAGCAGGCAGGAATTACGCAGCACAGCTGGCAATTGTCAAGCAGATGACAGGCAGGAATCGTGCAGCTCAGCTGGCAATTGTCAAGCAGATGAGCAGACAGTAATCACGCAGCTCAGCAGGCCCAGATCACGTGACTGAGCATGCACTGTTCACGTGGCTGATCATACACTGATCACGTGATGATCATGCACTGATCACTTGGATATCATGCACTGATCACGTGGCTGATCATACACTGTTCACGTGTCTGACCATGCACTGATCACGTGGCTGATCATACACTGCTCACGTAACTGATCATGCACTGATCACGTGGCTATCATGCACTGATCACGTGGCTGAACATGCACTGTTCACGTGGCTGATCACACACCTGTCACGTGACATATCATGCACTGATCACGTGGCACTCATGCACTGATCACGTGGCTGATCATACTCTGCTCACGTAACTCATGCACACATCACGTGGCTATCATGCACTGCTCACGTGGCTCGTCATGGAATGATCACGTAGCAACCATATACTGGTCACGTGACTGATCATGCAAAGATCACGTAAATGATCATGCACTGTTCACGTGACTGATCATGTACTGATCACGTGACTGATCATGCACTGATCACGTGGCTATCATGCTCTGCTCACGTGGCTGATCATGCAACGATCACGTAGCAACCATGTACTGGTCACGTGACTGATCATGCACTGATCACGTAATTGATCATGCACTGATCACGTGGCTGATCACACATGATCACGTGACTGATCATGCACTGATCACGTGGCTCTCATGCACTGATCACGTGGCTGTCATGCACTGATCACGTGGATATCATGCACTGATCACGTGGCTGATCACACACGTATCACATGACTGATCATGCACTGATCACGTGGCTATCATGCACTGATCACGTGGCTATCATGCACTGATCACGTGGCTGATCATGCAATGATCACGTAGCTACCATGTACTGGTCACGTGACTGATCATGCACTGATCACGTAATTGATCATGCACTGATCACGTGGCTGATCATGCACTGATCACGTGGCTGATCATGCACTGATCACGTGACTGATCATGCACTGATCACGTGACTGATCATGCACTGATCACGTGGCTATCATGCACTGATCACGTGGCTGATCATGCACTGATCACGTGCCTGATCATGCACTGATCACGTGGCTGATCATGCACTGATCACGTGACTGATCATGCACTGATCACGTGACTGATCATGCACTGATCACGTGGCTCATGCACTGATCACGTGGCTGATCATGCACTGATCACGTGACTCATGCACATCACGTGGCTATCATGCACTGATCACGTGGCTGTCATGCAATGATCACGTAGCAATCATATACTGGTCACGTGACTGATCATGCACTGATCACGTAAATGATCATGCACTGATCACGTGACTGATCATGCACTGATCACGTGACTGATCATGCACTGATCACGTGGCTATCATGCACTGATCACGTGGCTGATCATGCACTGATCACGTAGCAACCATGCACTGATCACGTGACTGATCATGCACTGATCACGTAATTGATCATGCACTGATCACGTGGCTGATCATGCACTGATCACGTGGCTGATCATGCACTGATCACGTGACTGATCATGCACTGATCACGTGGCTGATCATGCACTGATCACGTGGCTGATCATGCACTGATCACGTGGCTATCATGCACTGATCACGTGGCTGATCACACACTATCACGTGACTGATCATGCACTGATCACGTGGCTATCATGCACTGATCACGTGGCTGATCATGCACTGATCACGTGGATATCATGCACTGATCACGTGGCTGATCACACACGTATCACATGACTGATCATGCACTGATCACGTGGCTATCATGCACTGATCACGTGGCTATCATGCACTGATCACGTGGCTGATCATGCACTGATCACGTAGCTACCATGTACTGATCACGTGACTGATCATGCACTGATCACGTAATGATCATGCACTGATCACGTGGCTGATCATGCACTGATCACGTGGCTGATCATGCACTGATCACGTAACTGATCATGCACTGATCACGTGACTGATCATGCACTGATCACGTGGCTATCATGCACTGATCACGTGGCTGACATACACTGATCACGTGCCTGATCATGCACTGATCACGTGGCTGATCATGCACTGATCACGTGACTGATCATGCACTGATCACGTGTCTGATCATGCACTGATCACGTGGCTATCATGCACTGCTCACGTGGCTGATCATGCATGATCACGCAGCTACCATGTACTGGTCACATGACTGATCATGCACTGATCACGTGACTGATCATGCAGTGATCACGTGGCTATCATGCACTACTCACGTGGCTGATCATGCAATGATCATGTAGCTACCATGTACAGGTCACGTGAATGATCATACACCCATCAGGTGACTGATCATGCACTGATCACGTGGCTATCATGCACTGATCACGAGACTGATCATGCACTGATCACGTCTATATCATGCACTGATCACATGACTGCCCATGCACTGATCACGTGGATGATCATACACTAATCATGTGACAGATCATGCACTGATCACGTGGCTGATCATGCACTGATACCGTGACTGAGCATGGACTGATCACATGACTATCATGTAGTGATCACGTGACTTAATGGCGCTGATCATGTGACTGATCATGCGCTGATCATGTTTGCTATCATACACTGATCATGTGCCTCTGGAGGCAATAAACAAAGAGCTGAGTAGGCACGAATCAAACAGTCAGCAGGCAATAATCATGGAACTCAGGTGTGAGGAATCATGCTGCTCAGCTGGCAATAATCAAGCAGCTGAGCAGGCAGGAATTACGCAGCACAGCTGGCAATTGTCAAGCAGATGACAGGCAGGAATCGTGCAGCTCAGCTGGCAATTGTCAAGCAGATGAGCAGACAGTAATCACGCAGCTCAGCAGGCCCAGATCACGTGACTGAGCATGCACTGGTCACGTGGCTGATCATACACTGATCACGTGATGATCATGCACTGATCACTTGGATATCATGCACTGATCACGTGGCTGATCATGCACTGTTCACGTGTCTGATCATGCACTGATCACGTGGCTGATCATGCACTGATCACGTGGCTGATCATGCACTGATCACGTGGCTGATCATGCACTGATCACGTGGCTGATCATGCACTATCACGTGACTGATCATGCACTGATCACGTGGCTATCATGCACTGATCACGTGGCTATCATGCACTGATCACGTGGCTGATCATGCACTGATCACGTGACTGATCATGCACTGATCACGTGGCTGATCATGCACTGATCACGTGACTGATCATGCACTGATCACGTGGCTATCATGCACTGATCACGTGGCTGATCATGCACTGATCACGTGGCTGATCATGCACTGTCACGTGACTGATCATGCACTGATCACGTGGCATCATGCACTGATCACGTGGCTGATCATGCACTGATCACGTGACTCATGCACTGATCACGTGGCTATCATGCACTGATCACGTGGCTGATCATGCACTGATCACGTGCACCATATACTGATCACGTGACTGATCATGCACTGATCACGTGGCTGATCATGCACTGATCACGTGACTGATCATGCACTGATCACGTGACTGATCATGCACTGATCACGTGGCTATCATGCACTGATCACGTGGCTGATCATGCACTGATCACGTAGCTACCATGTACTGATCACGTGACTGATCATGCACTGATCACGTAATTGATCATGCACTGATCACGTGGCTGATCATGCACTGATCACGTGGCTGATCATGCACTGATCACGTGACTGATCATGCACTGATCACGTGGCTATCATGCACTGATCACGTGGCTGATCATGCACTGATCACGTGGCTGATCATGCACTGATCACGTGACTGATCATGCACTGATCACGTGGCATCATGCACTGATCACGTGGCTGATCATGCACTGATCACGTGACTGATCATGCACTGATCACGTGGCTGATCATGCACTGATCACGTGACTGATCATGCACTGATCACGTGGCTATCATGCACTGATCACGTGGCTGATCATGCACTGATCACGCACCTATCATGTACTGATCACATGACTGATCATGCACTGATCACGTGACTGATCATGCACTGATCACGTGGCTATCATGCACTATCACGTGGCTGATCATGCAATGATCATGTAGCTACCATGTACAGGTCACGTGAATGATCATACACTGATCAGGTGACTGATCATGCACTGATCACGTGGCTATCATGCACTGATCACGTGACTGATCATGCACTGATCACGTCTATATCATGCACTGATCACATGACTGCCCATGCACTGATCACGTGGATGATCATACACTAATCACGTGACAGATCATGCACTGATCACGTGGCTGATCATGCACGTATCACGTGACTGATCATGCACTGATCACGTGGCTGATCATGCACTGATCACGTTGCTATCATGCACTGATCACGTGGCTGATCATACACTGATCACGTGTCTGACCATGCACTGATCACGTGGCTGATCATACACTGCTCACGTAACTGATCATGCACTGATCACGTGGCTATCATGCACTGATCACGTGGCTGAACATGCACTGTTCACGTGGCTGATCACACACCTGTCACGTGACATATCATGCACTGATCACGTGGCACTCATGCACTGATCACGTGGCTGATCATACTCTGCTCACGTAACTCATGCACACATCACGTGGCTATCATGCACTGCTCACGTGGCTCGTCATGGAATGATCACGTAGCAACCATATACTGGTCACGTGACTGATCATGCAAGATCACGTAAATGATCATGCACTGTTCACGTGACTGATCATGTACTGATCACGTGACTGATCATGCACTGATCACGTGGCTATCATGCACTGCTCACGTGGCTGATCATGCAACGATCACGTAGCAACCATGTACTGGTCACGTGACTGATCATGCACTGATCACGTAATTGATCATGCACTGATCACGTGGCTCATCATGCACTGATCACGTGGCTGATCACACATGTATCACGTGACTGATCATGCACTGATCACGTGGCTCTCATGCACTGATCACGTGGCTGTCATGCACTGATCACGTGGATATCATGCACTGATCACGTGGCTGATCACACACGTATCACATGACTGATCATGCACTGATCACGTGGCTATCATGCACTGATCACGTGGCTATCATGCACTGATCACGTGGCTGATCAGCAATGATCACGTAGCTACCATGTACTGGTCACGTGACTGATCATGCACTGATCACGTAATTGATCATGCACTGATCATGTGGCTGATCATGCACTGATCACGTGGCTGATCATGCACTGATCACATAACTGATCATGCACTGATCACGTGACTGATCATGCACTGATCACGTGGCTATCATGCACTGATCACGTGGCTGACATACACTGATCACGTGCCTGATCATGCACTGATCACGTGGCTGATCATGCACTGATCACGTGACTGATCATGCACTGATCACGTGTCTGATCATGCACTGATCACGTGGCTATCATGCACTGCTCACGTGGCTGATCATGCCATGATCACGCAGCTACCATGTACTGGTCACATGACTGATCATGCACTGATCACGTGACTGATCATGCAGTGATCACGTGGCTATCATGAACTACTCACGTGGCTGATCATGCAATGATCATGTAGCTACCATGTACAGGTCACGTGAATGATCATACACCCATCAGGTGACTGATCATGCACTGATCACGTGGCTATCATGCACTGATCACGAGACTGATCATGCACTGATCACGTCTATATCATGCACTGATCACATGACTGCCCATGCACTGATCACGTGGATGATCATACACTAATCTTGTGACAGATCATGCACTGATCACGTGGCTGATCATGCACTGATACCGTGACTGAGCATGGACTGATCACATGACTATCATGTAGTGATCACGTGACTTAATGGCGCTGATCATGTGACTGATCATGCGATGATCATGTTTGCTATCATACACTGATCATGTGCCTCTGGAGGCAATAAACAAAGAGCTGAGTAGGCACGAATCAAACAGTCAGCAGGCAATAATCATGGAACTCAGCTGTGAGGAATCATGCTGCTCAGCTGGCAATAATCAAGCAGCTGAGCAGGCAGGAATTACGCAGCACAGCTGGCAATTGTCAAGCAGATGACAGGCAGGAATCGTGCAGCTCAGCTGGCAATTGTCAAGCAGATGAGCAGACAGTAATCACGCAGCTCAGCAGGCCCAGATCACGTGACTGAGCATGCACTGTTCACGTGGCTGATCATACACTGATCACGTGATGATCATGCACTGATCACTTGGATATCATGCACTGATCACGTGGCTGATCATGCACTGTTCACGTCTATATCATGCACTGATCACATACTGATCATGCACTGATCACGTGGCTGATCATGCACTGATCACGTGACTGATCATGCACTGATCACGTGGCTGATCACACACTATCACGTGACTGATCATGCACTGATCACGTGGCTATCATGCACTGATCACGTGGCTGATCATGCACTGATCACGTGTCTGATCATGCACTGATCACGTGGCTGATCATGCACTGATCACGTAACTGATCATGCACTGATCACGTGGCTATCATGCACTGATCACGTGGCTGATCATGCACTGATCACGTGGCTGATCACACACTGTCACGTGACTATCATGCACTGATCACGTGGCACTCATGCACTGATCACGTGGCTGATCATACACTGATCACGTAACTCATGCACACATCACGTGGCTATCATGCACTGCTCACGTGGCTGTCATGCAATGATCACGTAGCAACCATATACTGGTCACGTGACTGATCATGCACTGATCACGTAAATGATCATGCACTGATCACGTGACTGATCATGTACTGATCACGTGACTGATCATGCACTGATCACGTGGCTATCATGCACTGCTCACGTGGCTGATCATGCACGATCACGTAGCAACCATGTACTGGTCACGTGACTGATCATGCACTGATCACGTAATTGATCATGCACTGATCACGTGGCTGATCACACATGATCACGTGACTGATCATGCACTGATCACGTGGCTCTCATGCACTGATCACGTGGCTGTCATGCACTGATCACGTGGATATCATGCACTGATCACGTGGCTGATCACACACGTATCACATGACTGATCATGCACTGATCACGTGGCTATCATGCACTGATCACGTGGCTATCATGCACTGATCACGTGGCTGATCATGCAATGATCACGTAGCTACCATGTACTGGTCACGTGACTGATCATGCACTGATCACGTAATTGATCATGCACTGATCATGTGGCTGATCATGCACTGATCACGTGGCTGATCATACACTGATCACATAACTGATCATGCACTGATCACGTGACTGATCATGCACTGATCACGTGGCTATCATGCACTGATCACTTGGCTGGACATACACTGATCACGTGCCTGGTCATGCACTGATCACGTGGCTGATCATGCACTGATCACGTGACTGATCATGCACTGATCTCGTGTCTGATCATGCACTGATCACGTGGCTATCATGCACTGCTCACGTGGCTGATCATGCCATGATCACGCAGCTACCATGTACTGGTCACATGACTGATCATGCACTGATCACGTGACTGATCATGCAGTGATCACGTGGCTATCATGCACTACTCACGTGGCTGATCATGCAATGATCATGTAGCTACCATGTACAGGTCACGTGAATGATCATACACCCATCAGGTGACTGATCATGCACTGATCACGTGGCTATCATGCACTGATCACGAGACTGATCATGCACTGTTCACGTCTATATCATGCACTGATCACATGACTGCCCGTGCACTGATCACGTGGATGATCATACACTAATCTTGTGACAGATCATGCACTGATCACGTGGCTGATCATGCACTGATACCGTGACTGAGCATGGACTGATCACATGACTATCATGTAGTGATCACGTGACTTAATGGCGCTGATCATGTGACTGATCATGCGCTGATCATGTTTGCTATCATACACTGATCATGTGCCTCTGGAGGCAATAAACAAAGAGCTGAGTAGGCACGAATCAAACAGTCAGCAGGCAATAATCATGGAACTCAGCTGTGAGGAATCATGCTGCTCAGCTGGCAATAATCAAGCAGCTGAGCAGGCAGGAATTACGCAGCACAGCTGGCAATTGTCAAGCAGATGACAGGCAGGAATCGTGCAGCTCAGCTGGCAATTGTCAAGCAGATGAGCAGACAGTAATCACGCAGCTCAGCAGGCCCAGATCACGTGACTGAGCATGCACTGTTCACGTGGCTGATCATACACTGATCACGTGTCTGATCATGCACTGATCACGTGGCTGATCATGCACTGATCACGTAACTGATCATGCACTGATCACGTGGCTATCATGCACTGATCACGTGGCTGATCATGCACTGATCACGTGGCTGATCACACACTGTCACGTGACTATCATGCACTGATCACGTGGCACTCATGCACTGATCACGTGGCTGATCATACACTGCTCACGTGACTGATCATGCACTGATCACGTGGCTGATCATGCACTGATCACGTGGCTGATCACACACTGTCACGTGACTGATCATGCACTGATCACGTGGCATCATGCACTGATCACGTGGCTGATCATACACTGATCACGTGACTGATCATGCACTGATCACGTGGCTATCATGCACTGATCACGTGGCTGATCATGCACTGATCACGTGGCTGATCATGCACTGATCACGTGACTGATCATGCACTGATCACGTGGCATCATGCACTGATCACGTGGCTGATCATACACTGACACGTGACTCATGCACTGATCACGTGGCTATCATGCACTGATCACGTGGCTGATCATGCACTGATCACGTAGCTACCATATACTGGTCACGTGACTGATCATGCACTGATCACGTGGCTGATCATGCACTGATCACGTGACTGATCATGCACTGATCACGTGACTGATCATGCACTGATCACGTGACTGATCATGCACTGATCACGTGGCTGATCATGCACTGATCACGTGGCTGATCACACTGATCACGTGACTGATCATGCACTGATCACGTGGCTGATCATGCACTGATCACGTGGCTGATCATGCACTGATCACGTGGCTATCATGCACTGATCACGTGGCTGATCATGCACTATCACGTGACTGATCATGCACTGATCACGTGGCTATCATGCACTGATCACGTGGCTATCATGCACTGATCACGTGGCTGATCATGCACTGATCACGTGGCTATCATGCACTGATCACGTGACTGATCATGCACTGATCACGTAATTGATCATGCACTGATCACGTGACTGATCATGCACTGATCACGTGGCTGATCATACACTAATCATGTGACAGATCATGCACTGATCACGTGGCTGATCATGCACTGATACCGTGACTGAGCATGGACTGATCACATGACTATCATGTAGTGATCACGTGACTTAATGGCGCTGATCATGTGACTGATCATGCGCTGATCATGTTTGCTATCATACACTGATCATGTGCCTCTGGAGGCAATAAACAAAGAGCTGAGTAGGCACGAATCAAACAGTCAGCAGGCAATAATCATGGAACTCAGCTGTGAGGAATCATGCTGCTCAGCTGGCAATAATCAAGCAGCTGAGCAGGCAGGAATTACGCAGCACAGCTGGCAATTGTCAAGCAGATGACAGGCAGGAATCGTGCAGCTCAGCTGGCAATTGTCAAGCAGATGAGCAGACAGTAATCACGCAGCTCAGCAGGCCCAGATCACGTGACTGAGCATGCACTGTTCACGTGGCTGATCATACACTGATCACGTGATGATCATGCACTGATCACTTGGATATCATGCACTGATCACGTGGCTGATCATACACTGTTCACGTGTCTGACCATGCACTGATCACGTGGCTGATCATACACTGCTCACGTAACTGATCATGCACTGATCACGTGGCTATCATGCACTGATCACGTGGCTGAACATGCACTGTTCACGTGGCTGATCACACACCTGTCACGTGACATATCATGCACTGATCACGTGGCACTCATGCACTGATCACGTGGCTGATCATACTCTGCTCACGTAACTCATGCACACATCACGTGGCTATCATGCACTGCTCACGTGGCTCGTCATGGAATGATCACGTAGCAACCATATACTGGTCACGTGACTGATCATGCAAAGATCACGTAAATGATCATGCACTGTTCACGTGACTGATCATGTACTGATCACGTGACTGATCATGCACTGATCACGTGGCTATCATGCTCTGCTCACGTGGCTGATCATGCAACGATCACGTAGCAACCATGTACTGGTCACGTGACTGATCATGCACTGATCACGTAATTGATCATGCACTGATCACGTGGCTGATCACACATGATCACGTGACTGATCATGCACTGATCACGTGGCTCTCATGCACTGATCACGTGGCTGTCATGCACTGATCACGTGGATATCATGCACTGATCACGTGGCTGATCACACACGTATCACATGACTGATCATGCACTGATCACGTGGCTATCATGCACTGATCACGTGGCTATCATGCACTGATCACGTGGCTGATCATGCAATGATCACGTAGCTACCATGTACTGGTCACGTGACTGATCATGCACTGATCACGTAATTGATCATGCACTGATCATGTGGCTGATCATGCACTGATCACGTGGCTGATCATACACTGATCACATAACTGATCATGCACTGATCACGTGACTGATCATGCACTGATCACGTGGCTATCATGCACTGATCACTTGGCTGACATACACTGATCACGTGCCTGGTCATGCACTGATCACGTGGCTGATCATGCACTGATCACGTGACTGATCATGCACTGATCTCGTGTCTGATCATGCACTGATCACGTGGCTATCATGCACTGCTCACGTGGCTGATCATGCCATGATCACGCAGCTACCATGTACTGGTCACATGACTGATCATGCACTGATCACGTGACTGATCATGCAGTGATCACGTGGCTATCATGAACTACTCACGTGGCTGATCATGCAATGATCATGTAGCTACCATGTACAGGTCACGTGAATGATCATACACCCATCAGGTGACTGATCATGCACTGATCACGTGGCTATCATGCACTGATCACGAGACTGATCATGCACTGTTCACGTCTATATCATGCACTGATCACATGACTGCCCGTGCACTGATCACGTGGATGATCATACACTAATCTTGTGACAGATCATGCACTGATCACGTGGCTGATCATGCACTGATACCGTGACTGAGCATGGACTGATCACATGACTATCATGTAGTGATCACGTGACTTAATGGCGCTGATCATGTGACTGATCATGCGCTGATCATGTTTGCTATCATACACTGATCATGTGCCTCTGGAGGCAATAAACAAAGAGCTGAGTAGGCACGAATCAAACAGTCAGCAGGCAATAATCATGGAACTCAGCTGTGAGGAATCATGCTGCTCAGCTGGCAATAATCAAGCAGCTGAGCAGGCAGGAATTACGCAGCACAGCTGGCAATTGTCAAGCAGATGACAGGCAGGAATCGTGCAGCTCAGCTGGCAATTGTCAAGCAGATGAGCAGACAGTAATCACGCAGCTCAGCAGGCCCAGATCACGTGACTGAGCATGCACTGTTCACGTGGCTGATCATACACTGATCACGTGTCTGATCATGCACTGATCACGTGGCTGATCATGCACTGATCACGTGACTGATCATGCACTGATCACGTGGCTATCATGCACTGATCACGTGGCTGATCATGCACTGATCACGTGGCTGATCATGCACTGTCACGTGACTATCATGCACTGATCACGTGGCACTCATGCACTGATCACGTGGCTGATCATACACTGCTCACGTGACTGATCATGCACTGATCACGTGGCTGATCATGCACTGATCACGTGGCTGATCATGCACTGATCACGTGACTATCATGCACTGATCACGTGGCACTCATGCACTGATCACGTGGCTGATCATGCACTGATCACGTGACTGATCATGCACTGATCACGTGGCTATCATGCACTGATCACGTGGCTGATCATGCACTGATCACGTGGCTGATCATGCACTGATCACGTGACTATCATGCACTGATCACGTGGCACTCATGCACTGATCACGTGGCTGATCATGCACTGATCACGTGACTCATGCACTGATCACGTGGCTATCATGCACTGATCACGTGGCTGTCATGCACTGATCACGTAGCTATCATGCACTGATCACGTGACTGATCATGCACTGATCACGTGACTGATCATGCACTGATCACGTGACTGATCATGCACTGATCACGTGACTGATCATGCACTGATCACGTGGCTGATCATGCACTGATCACGTGGCTGATCATGCACTGATCACGTGGCTGATCACACATGATCACGTGACTGATCATGCACTGATCACGTGGCTATCATGCACTGATCACGTGGCTGATCATGCACTGATCACGTGGATATCATGCACTGATCACGTGGCTGATCACACACGTATCACATGACTGATCATGCACTGATCACGTGGCTATCATGCACTGATCACGTGGCTATCATGCACTGATCACGTGGCTGATCATGCAATGATCACGTAGCTACCATGTACTGGTCACGTGACTGATCATGCACTGATCACGTAATTGATCATGCACTGATCACGTGGCTGATCATGCACTGATCACGTGGCTGATCATGCACTGATCACGTAACTGATCATGCACTGATCACGTGACTGATCATGCACTGATCACGTGGCTATCATGCACTGATCACGTGGCTGACATACACTGATCACGTGCCTGATCATGCACTGATCACGTGGCTGATCATGCACTGATCACGTGACTGATCATGCACTGATCACGTGTCTGATCATGCACTGATCACGTGGCTATCATGCACTGATCACGTGGCTGATCATGCATGATCACGCAGCTACCATGTACTGGTCACATGACTGATCATGCACTGATCACGTGACTGATCATGCACTGATCACGTGGCTATCATGCACTACTCACGTGGCTGATCATGCAATGATCATGTAGCTACCATGTACAGGTCACGTGAATGATCATACACTGATCAGGTGACTGATCATGCACTGATCACGTGGCTATCATGCACTGATCACGTGACTGATCATGCACTGATCACGTCTATATCATGCACTGATCACATGACTGCCCATGCACTGATCACGTGGATGATCATACACTGATCACGTGACAGATCATGCACTGATCACGTGGCTGATCATGCACTGTATCACGTGACTGATCATGCACTGATCACGTGGCTATCATGCACTGATCACGTGGCTATCATGCACTGATCACGTGGCTGATCATGCACTGATCACGTGTCTGATCATGCACTGATCACGTGGCTGATCATGCACTGATCACGTAACTGATCATGCACTGATCACGTGGCTATCATGCACTGATCACGTGGCTGAACATGCACTGTTCACGTGGCTGATCACACACTGTCACGTGACATATCATGCACTGATCACGTGGCACTCATGCACTGATCACGTGGCTGATCATACACTGATCACGTAACTCATGCATACATCACGTGGCTATCATGCACTGATCACGTGGCTGTCATGCAATGATCACGTAGCAACCATATACTGGTCACGTGACTGATCATGCACTGATCACGTAAATGATCATGCACTGATCACGTGACTGATCATGCACTGATCACGTGACTGATCATGCACTGATCACGTGGCTATCATGCACTGCTCACGTGGCTGATCATGCACGATCACGTAGCAACCATGTACTGGTCACGTGACTGATCATGCACTGATCACGTAATTGATCATGCACTGATCACGTGGCTCATCATGCACTGATCACGTGGCTGATCACACATGATCACGTGACTGATCATGCACTGATCACGTGGCTCTCATGCACTGATCACGTGGCTGTCATGCACTGATCACGTGGATATCATGCACTGATCACGTGGCTGATCACACACGTATCACGTGACTGATCATGCACTGATCACGTGGCTATCATGCACTGATCACGTGGCTATCATGCACTGATCACGTGGCTGATCATGCAATGATCACGTAGCTACCATGCTGGTCACGTGACTGATCATGCACTGATCACGTAATTGATCATGCACTGATCACGTGGCTGATCATGCACTGATCACGTGGCTGATCATGCACTGATCACGTGACTGATCATGCACTGATCACGTGACTGATCATGCACTGATCACGTGGCTGATCATGCACTGATCACGTGACTGATCATGCACTGATCACGTGACTGATCATGCACTGATCACGTGGCTATCATGCACTGATCACGTGGCTGATCATGCACTGATCACGTAGCTATCATGTACTGATCACGTGACTGATCATGCACTGATCACGTATTGATCATGCACTGATCACGTGGCTGATCATGCACTGATCACGACTGATCATGCACTGATCACGTGACTGATCATGCACTGATCACGTGGCTATCATGCACTGATCACGTGGCTGATCATGCACTGATCACGTGCCTGATCATGCACTGATCACGTGGCTGATCATGCACTGATCACGTGACTGATCATGCACTGATCACGTGACTGATCATGCACTGATCACGTGGCTATCATGCACTGCTCACGTGGCTGATCATGCATGATCACGCAGCTACCATGTACTGGTCACATGACTGATCATGCACTGATCACGTGACTGATCATGCACTGATCACGTGGCTATCATGCACTACTCACGTGGCTGATCATGCAATGATCATGTAGCTACCATGTACTGGTCACGTGAATGATCATACACCCATCAGGTGACTGATCATGCACTGATCACGTGGCTATCATGCACTGATCACGTGACTGATCATGCACTGATCACGTCTATATCATGCACTGATCACATGACTGCCCATGCACTGATCACGTGGATGATCATACACTGATCACGTGACTCATGCACTGATCACGTGGCTGATCATGCACTGATCACGTGGCTGTCATGGACTGATCACGTAGCTATCATGTACTGATCACGTGACTGATCATGCACTGATCACGTGACTGATCATGCACTGATCATGTGACTGATCATGCACTGATCACGTGACTGATCATGCACTGATCACGTGGCTATCATGCACTGCTCACGTGGCTGATCATGCACTGATCACGTATCAACCATGTACTGGTCACGTGACTGATCATGCACTGATCACGTAAATGATCATGCACTGATCACGTGACTGATCATGCACTGATCACGTGACTGATCATGCACTGATCACGTGGCTGATCATGCACTGATCACGTGGCTGATCATGCACTGATCACGTGGCTGATCATGCACTGATCACGTGACTGATCATGCACTGATCACGTGGCATGCACTGATCACGTGGCTGATCATACACTGCTCACGTAACTGATCATGCACTGATCACGTGGCTATCATGCACTGATCACGTGGCTGATCATGCACTGTTCACGTGGCTGATCACACACCTGTCACGTGACATATCATGCACTGATCACGTGGCACTCATGCACTGATCACGTGGCTGATCATACTCTGCTCACGTAACTCATGCACACATCACGTGGCTATCATGCACTGCTCACGTGGCTGTCATGCAATGATCACGTAGCTACCATATACTGGTCACGTGACTGATCATGCACTGATCACGTAAATGATCATGCACTGATCACGTGACTGATCATGCACTGATCACGTGACTGATCATGCACTGATCACGTGGCTATCATGCACTGCTCACGTGGCTGATCATGCACGATCACGTAGCAACCATGTACTGGTCACGTGACTGATCATGCACTGATCACGTAATTGATCATGCACTGATCACGTGGCTCATCATGCACTGATCACGTGGCTGATCACACATGATCACGTGACTGATCATGCACTGATCACGTGGCTATCATGCACTGATCACGTGGCTGTCATGCACTGATCACGTGGATATCATGCACTGATCACGTGGCTGATCATGCACATCACGTGACTGATCATGCACTGATCACGTGGCTATCATGCACTGATCACGTGGCTATCATGCACTGATCACGTGGCTGATCATGCAATGATCACGTAGCTACCATGTACTGGTCACGTGACTGATCATGCACTGATCACGTGGCTGATCATGCACTGATCACGTGGCTGATCATGCACTGATCACGTGGCTGATCACACATGATCACGTGACTGATCATGCACTGATCACGTGGCTATCATGCACTGATCACGAGACTGATCATGCACTGATCACGTCTATATCATGCACTGATCACATGACTGCCCGTGCACTGATCACGTGGATGATCATACACTAATCATGTGACAGATCATGCACTGATCACGTGGCTGATCATGCACTGATACCGTGACTGAGCATGGACTGATCACATGACTATCATGTAGTGATCACGTGACTTAATGGCGCTGATCATGTGACTGATCATGCGCTGATCATGTTTGCTATCATACACTGATCATGTGCCTCTGGAGGCAATAAACAAAGAGCTGAGTAGGCACGAATCAAACAGTCAGCAGGCAATAATCATGGAACTCAGGTGTGAGGAATCATGCTGCTCAGCTGGCAATAATCAAGCAGCTGAGCAGGCAGGAATTACGCAGCACAGCTGGCAATTGTCAAGCAGATGACAGGCAGGAATCGTGCAGCTCAGCTGGCAATTGTCAAGCAGATGAGCAGACAGTAATCACGCAGCTCAGCAGGCCCAGATCACGTGACTGAGCATGCACTGTTCACGTGGCTGATCATACACTGATCACGTGATGATCATGCACTGATCACTTGGATATCATGCACTGATCACGTGGCTGATCATACACTGTTCACGTGTCTGACCATGCACTGATCACGTGGCTGATCATACACTGCTCACGTAACTGATCATGCACTGATCACGTGGCTGATCATGCACTGATCACGTGGCTGATCATGCACTGATCACGTGGCTGATCATGCACTGATCACGTGGCTGATCATGCACTGATCACGTGGCTGATCATGCACTGATCACGTGGCTGATCATGCACTGATCACGTAACTGATCATGCACTGATCACGTGGCTGATCATGCACTGATCACGTGACTGATCATGCACTGATCACGTGGCTATCATGCACTGATCACGTGGCTGATCATGCAATGATCACGTAGCTACCATGTACTGGTCACGTGACTGATCATGCACTGATCACGTAATTGATCATGCACTGATCACGTGGCTGATCATGCACTGATCACGTGGCTGATCATGCACTGATCACGTGACTGATCATGCACTGATCACGTGGCTATCATGCACTGATCATGTGGCTGATCATGCACTGATCACGTGGCTATCATGCACTGATCACGTGGCTGATCATGCACTGATCACGTGACTGATCATGCACTGATCACGTGACTGATCATGCACTGATCACGTGGCTATCATGCACTGATCACGTGGCTGATCATGCACTGTCACGTGACTGATCATGCACTGATCACGTGACTGATCATGCACTGATCACGTGGCTATCATGCACTACTCACGTGGCTGATCATGCAATGATCATGTAGCTACCATGTACTGGTCACGTGACTGATCATACACCCATCAGGTGACTGATCATGCACTGATCACGTGGCTGATCATGCACTGATCACGTGACTGATCATGCACTGATCACGTGACTGATCATGCACTGATCACATGGCTATCATGCACTGATCACGTGCTGATCATGCACTGATCACGTGGCTGATCATGCACTGATACCGTGACTGAGCATGGACTGATCACATGACTATCATGTAGTGATCACGTGACTTAATGGCGCTGATCATGTGACTGATCATGCGCTGATCATGTTTGCTATCATACACTGATCATGTGCCTCTGGAGGCAATAAACAAAGAGCTGAGTAGGCACGAATCAAACAGTCAGCAGGCAATAATCATGGAACTCAGCTGTGAGGAATCATGCTGCTCAGCTGGCAATAATCAAGCAGCTGAGCAGGCAGGAATTACGCAGCACAGCTGGCAATTGTCAAGCAGATGACAGGCAGGAATCGTGCAGCTCAGCTGGCAATTGTCAAGCAGATGAGCAGACAGTAATCACGCAGCTCAGCAGGCCCAGATCACGTGACTGAGCATGCACTGTTCACGTGGCTGATCATACACTGATCACGTGATGATCATGCACTGATCACGTGACTATCATGCACTGATCACGTGGCTGATCATACACTGTTCACGTGTCTGACCATGCACTGATCACGTGGCTGATCATACACTGCTCACGTAACTGATCATGCACTGATCACGTGGCTATCATGCACTGATCACGTGGCTGATCATGCACTGATCACGTGGCTATCATGCACTGATCACGTGACTGATCATGCACTGATCACGTGGCTGATCATGCACTGATCACGTGACTGATCATGCACTGATCACGTGGCTATCATGCACTGATCACGTGGCTGATCATGCACTGATCACGTAGCTACCATGTACTGGTCACGTGACTGATCATGCACTGATCACGTAACTGATCATGCACTGATCACGTGGCTGATCATGCACTGATCACGTGACTGATCATGCACTGATCACGTGGCTATCATGCACTGATCACGTGGCTGATCATGCACTGATCACGTAGCTACCATGTACTGGTCACGTGACTGATCATGCACTGATCACGTAATTGATCATGCACTGATCACGTGGCTGATCATGCACTGATCACGTGGCTGATCATGCACTGATCACGTGACTGATCATGCACTGATCACGTGGCTATCATGCACTGATCACGTGGCTGATCATGCACTGATCACGTGCCTGATCATGCACTGATCACATGACTGATCATGCACTGATCACGTGACTGATCATGCACTGATCACGTGGCTATCATGCACTGATCACGTGGCTGATCATGCAATGATCACGTAGCTACCATGTACTGGTCACGTGACTGATCATGCACTGATCACGTGACTGATCATGCACTGATCACGTGGCTATCATGCACTGATCACGTGGCTGATCATGCACTGATCACGTGACTGATCATGCACTGATCACGTGACTGATCATGCACTGATCACGTGGCTGTCATGCACTGATCACGTGGCTGATCATGCACTGATCACGTGGCTATCATGCACTGATCACGTGGCTGATCATGCACTGATCACGTGGCTGATCATGCACTGATACCGTGACTGAGCATGGACTGATCACATGACTATCATGTAGTGATCACGTGACTTAATGGCGCTGATCATGTGACTGATCATGCGCTGATCATGTTTGCTATCATACACTGATCATGTGCCTCTGGAGGCAATAAACAAAGAGCTGAGTAGGCACGAATCAAACAGTCAGCAGGCAATAATCATGGAACTCAGGTGTGAGGAATCATGCTGCTCAGCTGGCAATAATCAAGCAGCTGAGCAGGCAGGAATTACGCAGCACAGCTGGCAATTGTCAAGCAGATGACAGGCAGGAATCGTGCAGCTCAGCTGGCAATTGTCAAGCAGATGAGCAGACAGTAATCACGCAGCTCAGCAGGCCCTGATCACGTGACTGAGCATGCACTGTTCACGTGGCTGATCATACACTGATCACGTGATTGATCATGCACTGATCACGGATATCATGCACTGATCACGTGGCTGATCATGCACTGTTCACGTGTCTGACCATGCACTGA
Source organism: Bos javanicus (assembly GCF_032452875.1). Classification (NCBI taxonomy): domain Eukaryota; kingdom Metazoa; phylum Chordata; class Mammalia; order Artiodactyla; family Bovidae; genus Bos; species Bos javanicus. Next base: position 228,448 of record NW_026893972.1, read on the forward strand.
TCACGTGGCTGATCATGCACTGCTCACGTAACTGATCATGCACTGATCACGTGGCTGATCATGCACTGATCACGTGGCTGATCATGCACTGATCACGTGGCTGATCATGCACTGATCACGTGGCTATCATGCACTGATCACGTGGCTGATCATGCACTGATCACGTGGCTGATCATGCACTGATCACGTGGCTATCATGCACTGATCACGTGACTGATCATGCACTGATCACGTGACTGATCATGCACTGATCACGTGGCTGATCATGCACTGATCACGTGACTGATCATGCACTGATCACGTGACTGATCATGCACTGATCACGCTGATCATGCACTGATCACGTGGCTGATCATGCACTGATCACGTGGCTGATCATGCACTGATCACGTGACTGATCATGCACTGATCACGTGGCTATCATGCACTGATCACGTGGCTGATCATGCACTGATCACGTGGCTATCATGCACTGATCACGTGACTGATCATGCACTGATCACGTGACTGATCATGCACTGATCACGTGGACTGATCATGCACTGATCACGTGGCTGATCATGCACTGATCACGTGACTGATCATGCACTGATCACGTGGCTATCATGCACTCACGTGGCTGATCATGCACTGATCACGTGGCTATCATGCACTGATCACGTGGCTGATCATGCACTATCACGTGACTGATCATGCACTGATCACGTGGCTGATCATGCACTGATCACGTGGCTATCATGCACTGATCACGTGGCTGATCATGCACTGATCACGTGACTGATCATGCACTGATCACGTGGCTGATCATGCACTGATCACGTAACTGATCATGCACTGATCACGTGGCTATCATGCACTGATCACGTGGCTGATCATGCACTGATCACGTGGCTGATCACACACTGTCACGTGACATATCATGCACTGATCACGTGGCACTCATGCACTGATCACGTGGCTGATCATACACTCACGTACATGCACATCACGTGGCTATCATGCACTGATCACGTGGCTGTCATGCAATGATCACGTAGCAACCATATGCACGTGACTGATCATGCACTGATCACGTAAATGATCATGCACTGATCACGTGACTGATCATGCACTGATCACGTGACTGATCATGCACTGATCACGTGGCTATCATGCACTGATCACGTGGCTGATCATGCACGATCACGTACAACCATGCACTGATCACGTGACTGATCATGCACTGATCACGTAATTGATCATGCACTGATCACGTGGCTGATCATGCACTGATCACGTGGCTGATCACACATGTATCACGTGACTGATCATGCACTGATCACGTGGCTATCATGCACTGATCACGTGGCTATCATGCACTGATCACGTGGCTGATCATGCACTGATCACGTAGCTACCATGTACTGATCACGTGACTGATCATGCACTGATCACGTAATTGATCATGCACTGATCATGTGGCTGATCATGCACTGATCACGTGGCTGATCATGCACTGATCACGTGACTGATCATGCACTGATCACGTGGCTATCATGCACTGATCACGTGGCTGACATGCACTGATCACGTGCCTGGTCATGCACTGATCACGTGGCTGATCATGCACTGATCACGTGACTGATCATGCACTGATCACGTGTCTGATCATGCACTGATCACGTGGCTATCATGCACTGCTCACGTGGCTGATCATGCCATGATCACGCAGCTACCATGTACTGGTCACATGACTGATCATGCACTGATCACGTGACTGATCATGCAGTGATCACGTGGCTATCATGCACTACTCACGTGGCTGATCATGCAATGATCATGTAGCTACCATGTACAGGTCACGTGAATGATCATACACCCATCAGGTGACTGATCATGCACTGATCACGTGGCTATCATGCACTGATCACGAGACTGATCATGCACTGATCACGTCTATATCATGCACTGATCACATGACTGCCCATGCACTGATCACGTGGATGATCATACACTAATCTTGTGACAGATCATGCACTGATCACGTGGCTGATCATGCACTGATACCGTGACTGAGCATGGACTGATCACATGACTATCATGTAGTGATCACGTGACTTAATGGCGCTGATCATGTGACTGATCATGCGCTGATCATGTTTGCTATCATACACTGATCATGTGCCTCTGGAGGCAATAAACAAAGAGCTGAGTAGGCACGAATCAAACAGTCAGCAGGCAATAATCATGGAACTCAGGTGTGAGGAATCATGCTGCTCAGCTGGCAATAATCAAGCAGCTGAGCAGGCAGGAATTACGCAGCACAGCTGGCAATTGTCAAGCAGATGACAGGCAGGAATCGTGCAGCTCAGCTGGCAATTGTCAAGCAGATGAGCAGACAGTAATCACGCAGCTCAGCAGGCCCAGATCACGTGACTGAGCATGCACTGTTCACGTGGCTGATCATACACTGATCACGTGATGATCATGCACTGATCACTTGGATATCATGCACTGATCACGTGGCTGATCATACACTGTTCACGTGTCTGACCATGCACTGATCACGTGGCTGATCATACACTGCTCACGTAACTGATCATGCACTGATCACGTGGCTATCATGCACTGATCACGTGGCTGAACATGCACTGTTCACGTGGCTGATCACACACCTCACGTGACATATCATGCACTGATCACGTGGCACTCATGCACTGATCACGTGGCTGATCATACTCTGCTCACGTAACTCATGCACACATCACGTGGCTATCATGCACTGCTCACGTGGCTCGTCATGGAATGATCACGTAGCTACCATATACTGGTCACGTGACTGATCATGCAAAGATCACGTAAATGATCATGCACTGTTCACGTGACTGATCATGTACTGATCACGTGACTGATCATGCACTGATCACGTGGCTATCATGCTCTGCTCACGTGGCTGATCATGCAACGATCACGTAGCAACCATGTACTGGTCACGTGACTGATCATGCACTGATCACGTAATTGATCCTGCACTGATCACGTGGCTCATCATGCACTGATCACGTGGCTGATCACACATGTATCACGTGACTGATCATGCACTGATCACGTGGCTCTCATGCACTGATCACGTGGCTGTCATGCACTGATCACGTGGATATCATGCACTGATCACGTGGCTGATCACACACGTATCACATGACTGATCATGCACTGATCACGTGGCTATCATGCACTGATCACGTGGCTATCATGCACTGATCACGTGGCTGATCATGCAATGATCACATAGCTACCATGCACTGGTCACGTGACTGATCATGCACTGATCACGTAATTGATCATGCACTGATCACGTGGCTATCATGCACTGATCACGTGGCTGATCACATGTATCACGTGACTGATCATGCACTGATCACGTGGCTATCATGCACTGATCACGTGGCTATCATGCACTGATCACGTGGCTGATCATGCACTGATCACGTAGCTACCATGCACTGATCACGTGACTGATCATGCACTGATCACGTAATTGATCATGCACTGATCATGTGGCTGATCATGCACTGATCACGTGGCTGATCATGCACTGATCACATAACTGATCATGCACTGATCACGTGACTGATCATGCACTGATCACGTGGCTATCATGCACTGATCACTTGGCTGACATACACTGATCACGTGCCTGGTCATGCACTGATCACGTGGCTGATCATGCACTGATCACGTGACTGATCATGCACTGATCACGTGTCTGATCATGCACTGATCACGTGGCTATCATGCACTGCTCACGTGGCTGATCATGCCATGATCACGCAGCTACCATGCACTGGTCACATGACTGATCATGCACTGATCACGTGACTGATCATGCAGTGATCACGTGGCTATCATGAACTACTCACGTGGCTGATCATGCAATGATCATGTAGCTACCATGTACAGGTCACGTGAATGATCATACACCCATCAGGTGACTGATCATGCACTGATCACGTGGCTATCATGCACTGATCACGAGACTGATCATGCACTGATCACGTCTATATCATGCACTGATCACATGACTGCCCATGCACTGATCACGTGGATGATCATACACTAATCTTGTGACAGATCATGCACTGATCACGTGGCTGATCATGCACTGATACCGTGACTGAGCATGGACTGATCACATGACTATCATGTAGTGATCACGTGACTTAATGGCGCTGATCATGTGACTGATCATGCGCTGATCATGTTTGCTATCATACACTGATCATGTGCCTCTGGAGGCAATAAACAAAGAGCTGAGTAGGCACGAATCAAACAGTCAGCAGGCAATAATCATGGAACTCAGGTGTGAGGAATCATGCTGCTCAGCTGGCAATAATCAAGCAGCTGAGCAGGCAGGAATTACGCAGCACAGCTGGCAATTGTCAAGCAGATGACAGGCAGGAATCGTGCAGCTCAGCTGGCAATTGTCAAGCAGATGAGCAGACAGTAATCACGCAGCTCAGCAGGCCCAGATCACGTGACTGAGCATGCACTGTTCACGTGGCTGATCATACACTGATCACGTGATGATCATGCACTGATCACTTGGATATCATGCACTGATCACGTGGCTGATCATACACTGTTCACGTGTCTGACCATGCACTGATCACGTGGCTGATCATACACTGCTCACGTAACTGATCATGCACTGATCACGTGGCTATCATGCACTGATCACGTGGCTGATCATGCACTGATCACGTGGCTGATCACACACCTGTCACGTGACATATCATGCACTGATCACGTGGCACTCATGCACTGATCACGTGGCTGATCATACTGCTCACGTAACTGATCATGCACTGATCACGTGGCTATCATGCACTGATCACGTGGCTGATCATGCACTGATCACGTGGCTGATCATACACTGATCACGTGACTGATCATGCACTGATCACGTGGCACTCATGCACTGATCACGTGGCTGATCATACACTGATCACGTGACTCATGCACTGATCACGTGGCTATCATGCACTGCTCACGTGGCTGATCATGCACTGATCACGTAGCAACCATGCACTGGTCACGTGACTGATCATGCACTGATCACGTAAATGATCATGCACTGATCACGTGACTGATCATGCACTGATCACGTGACTGATCATGCACTGATCACGTGGCTATCATGCACTGATCACGTGGCTGATCATGCACTGATCACGTAGCTACCATGTACTGGTCACGTGACTGATCATGCACTGATCACGTGATTGATCATGCACTGATCACGTGGCTATCATGCACTGATCACGTGGCTGATCACACATGATCACGTGACTGATCATGCACTGATCACGTGGCTCTCATGCACTGATCACGTGGCTGTCATGCACTGATCACGTGGATATCATGCACTGATCACGTGGCTGATCACACACGTATCACATGACTGATCATGCACTGATCACGTGGCTATCATGCACTGATCACGTGGCTATCATGCACTGATCACGTGGCTGATCATGCAATGATCACGTAGCTACCATGCACTGATCACGTGACTGATCATGCACTGATCACGTAATTGATCATGCACTGATCACGTGGCTGATCATGCACTGATCACGTGGCTGATCACACACTATCACGTGACTGATCATGCACTGATCACGTGGCTGATCATGCACTGATCACGTGGCTGATCATGCACTGATCACGTGGCTGATCATGCACTGATCACGTGCTATCATGCACTGATCACGTGACTGATCATGCACTGATCACGTAATTGATCATGCACTGATCACGTGGCTGATCATGCACTGATCACGTGGCTGATCATGCACTGATCACGTGACTGATCATGCACTGATCACGTGACTGATCATGCACTGATCACGTGGCTATCATGCACTGATCACGTGGCTGATCATGCACTGATCACGTGGCTGATCATGCACTGATCACGTGGCTGATCATGCACTGATCACGTGACTGATCATGCACTGATCACGTGACTGATCATGCACTGATCACGTGGCTATCATGCACTGATCACGTGGCTGATCATGCATGATCACGTAGCTATCATGTACTGGTCACGTGACTGATCATGCACTGATCACGTGACTGATCATGCACTGATCACGTGGCTATCATGCACTGATCACGTGGCTGATCATGCACTGATCACGTAGCTACCATGTACTGATCACGTGACTGATCATGCACTGATCACGTGACTGATCATGCACTGATCACGTGGCTGATCATGCACTGATCACGTGGCTATCATGCACTGATCACGTGGCTGATCATGCACTGATCACGTGACTGATCATGCACTGATCACGTGGCTGATCATGCACTGATCACGTGGCTATCATGCACTGATCACGTGGCTGATCATGCACTGATCACGTAGCTACCATGCACTGATCACGTGACTGATCATGCACTGATCACGTAATTGATCATGCACTGATCACGTGGCTGATCATGCACTGATCACGTGGCTGATCATACATGTATCACGTGACTGATCATGCACTGATCACGTGGCTATCATGCACTGATCACGTGACTGATCATGCACTGATCACGTCTATATCATGCACTGATCACATGACTGCCCATGCACTGATCACGTGGATGATCATACACTAATCATGTGACAGATCATGCACTGATCACGTGGCTGATCATGCACTGATACCGTGACTGAGCATGGACTGATCACATGACTATCATGTAGTGATCACGTGACTTAATGGCGCTGATCATGTGACTGATCATGCACTGATCATGTTTGCTATCATACACTGATCATGTGCCTCTGGAGGCAATAAACAAAGAGCTGAGTAGGCACGAATCAAACAGTCAGCAGGCAATAATCATGGAACTCAGGTGAGGAATCATGCTGCTCAGCTGGCAATAATCAAGCAGCTGAGCAGGCAGGAATTGCAGCACAGCTGGCAATTGTCAAGCAGATGACAGGCAGGAATCGTGCAGCTCAGCTGGCAATTGTCAAGCAGATGAGCAGACAGTAATCACGCAGCTCAGCAGGCCCAGATCACGTGACTGAGCATGCACTGTTCACGTGGCTGATCATACACTGATCACGTGATGATCATGCACTGATCACTTGGATATCATGCACTGATCACGTGGCTGATCATACACTGTTCACGTGTCTGACCATGCACTGATCACGTGGCTGATCATACACTGCTCACGTAACTGATCATGCACTGATCACGTGGCTGATCATGCACTGATCACGTGGCTGATCATGCACTGATCACGTGGCTATCATGCACTGATCACGTGGCTGATCATGCACTGATCACGTGGCTGATCATGCACTGATCACGTGACTGATCATGCACTGATCACGTGACTGATCATGCACTGATCACGTGACTGATCATGCACTGATCACGTGGCTGATCATGCACTGATCACGTGACTGATCATGCACTGATCACGTGGCTATCATGCACTGATCACGTGGCTGATCATGCACTGATCACGTAGCTACCATGTACTGGTCACGTGACTGATCATGCACTGATCACGTAATTGATCATGCACTGATCACGTGGCTGATCATGCACTGATCACGTGGCTGATCATGCACTGATCACGTGACTGATCATGCACTGATCACGTGGCTATCATGCACTGATCACGTGGCTGATCATGCACTGATCACGTGGCTATCATGCACTGATCACGTGGCTGATCATGCACTGATCACGTGACTGATCATGCACTGATCACGTGGCTGATCATGCACTGATCACGTGGCTATCATGCACTGATCACGTGGCTGATCATGCACTGTCACGTGACTGATCATGCACTGATCACGTGACTGATCATGCACTGATCACGTGGCTATCATGCACTACTCACGTGGCTGATCATGCAATGATCATGTAGCTACCATGTACAGGTCACGTGACTGATCATACACCCATCAGGTGACTGATCATGCACTGATCACGTGGCTATCATGCACTGATCACGTGACTGATCATGCACTGATCACGTGACTAATCATGCACTGATCACATGCTATCATGCACTGATCACCTGGCTGATCATGCACTGATCACGTGGCTGATCATGCACTGATACCGTGACTGAGCATGGACTGATCACATGACTATCATGTAGTGATCACGTGACTTAATGGCGCTGATCATGTGACTGATCATGCGCTGATCATGTTTGCTATCATACACTGATCATGTGCCTCTGGAGGCAATAAACAAAGAGCTGAGTAGGCACGAATCAAACAGTCAGCAGGCAATAATCATGGAACTCAGGTGTGAGGAATCATGCTGCTCAGCTGGCAATAATCAAGCAGCTGAGCAGGCAGGAATTACGCAGCACAGCTGGCAATTGTCAAGCAGATGACAGGCAGGAATCGTGCAGCTCAGCTGGCAATTGTCAAGCAGATGAGCAGACAGTAATCACGCAGCTCAGCAGGCCCTGATCACGTGACTGAGCATGCACTGTTCACGTGGCTGATCATACACTGATCACGTGATTGATCATGCACTGATCACTTGGATATCATGCACTGATCACGTGGCTGATCATACACTGTTCACGTGTCTGACCATGCACTGATCACGTGGCTGATCATACACTGCTCACGTAACTGATCATGCACTGATCACGTGGCTGATCATGCACTGATCACGTGGCTGATCATGCACTGATCACGTGGCTGATCATGCACTGATCACGTGGCTATCATGCACTGATCACGTGGCTGATCATGCACTGATCACGTGGCTGATCATGCACTGATCACGTAGCTATCATGCACTGATCACGTGACTGATCATGCACTGATCACGTAATTGATCATGCACTGATCACGTGGCTGATCATGCACTGATCACGTGACTGATCATGCACTGATCACGTGACTGATCATGCACTGATCACGTGACTGATCATGCACTGATCACGTGGCTGATCATGCACTGATCACGTGACTGATCATGCACTGATCACGTGACTGATCATGCACTGATCACGTGGCTATCATGCACTGATCACGTGGCTGATCATGCACTGATCATGTAGCTACCATGCACTGATCACGTGACTGATCATGCACTGATCACGTGGCTGATCATGCACTGATCACGTGACTGATCATGCACTGATCACGTGGCTGATCATGCACTGATCACGTGGCTGATCATGCACTGATCACGTGGCTGATCATGCACTGATCACGTGACTGATCATGCACTGATCACGTGACTGATCATGCACTGATCACGTGACTGATCATGCACTGATCACGTGGCTATCATGCACTGATCACGTGGCTGATCATGCACTGATCACGTGCTGATCATGCACTGATCACGTGACTGATCATGCACTGATCACGTGGCTGATCATGCACTGATCATGTGGCTGATCATGCACTGATCACGTGGCTGATCATGCACTGATCACGTGACTGATCATGCACTGATCACGTGGCTATCATGCACTGATCACGTGGCTGATCATGCACTGATCACGTGGCTGATCATGCACTGATCACATGACTGATCATGCACTGATCACGTGACTGATCATGCACTGATCACGTGCTGATCATGCACTGATCACGTGGCTGATCATGCACTGATACCGTGACTGAGCATGGACTGATCACATGACTATCATGTAGTGATCACGTGACTTAATGGCGCTGATCATGTGACTGATCATGCACTGATCATGTTTGCTATCATACACTGATCATGTGCCTCTGGAGGCAATAAACAAAGAGCTGAGTAGGCACGAATCAAACAGTCAGCAGGCAATAATCATGGAACTCAGCTGTGAGGAATCATGCTGCTCAGCTGGCAATAATCAAGCAGCTGAGCAGGCAGGAATTACGCAGCACAGCTGGCAATTGTCAAGCAGATGACAGGCAGGAATCGTGCAGCTCAGCTGGCAATTGTCAAGCAGATGAGCAGACAGTAATCACGCAGCTCAGCAGGCCCAGATCACGTGACTGAGCATGCACTGTTCACGTGGCTGATCATACACTGATCACGTGATGATCATGCACTGATCACTTGATATCATGCACTGATCACGTGGCTGATCATACACTGTTCACGTGTCTGACCATGCACTGATCACGTGGCTGATCATACACTGCTCACGTAACTGATCATGCACTGATCACGTGGCTATCATGCACTGATCACGTGGCTGATCATGCACTGATCACGTGGCTGATCATGCACTGTCACGTGACTGATCATGCACTGATCACGTGGCTGATCATGCACTGATCACGTGGCTGATCATGCACTGATCACGTGACTGATCATGCACTGATCACGTGGCTATCATGCACTGATCACGTGGCTGATCATGCACTGATCACGTAGCTACCATGTACTGGTCACGTGACTGATCATGCACTGATCACGTAACTGATCATGCACTGATCACGTGGCTGATCATGCACTGATCACGTGACTGATCATGCACTGATCACGTGACTGATCATGCACTGATCACGTGGCTATCATGCACTGATCACGTGGCTGATCATGCACTGATCACGAGCTACCATGTACTGGTCACGTGACTGATCATGCACTGATCACGTAATTGATCATGCACTGATCACGTGGCTGATCATGCACTGATCACGTGGCTGATCATGCACTGATCACGTGACTGATCATGCACTGATCACGTGGCTATCATGCACTGATCACGTGGCTGATCATGCACTGATCACGTGGCTGATCATGCACTGATCACGTGACTGATCATGCACTGATCACGTGACTGATCATGCACTGATCACGTGGCTATCATGCACTGATCACGTGGCTGATCATGCAATGATCACGTAGCTACCATGTACTGGTCACGTGACTGATCATGCACTGATCACGTGACTGATCATGCACTGATCACGTGGCTATCATGCACTGATCACGTGGCTGATCATGCACTGATCACGTGCCTGATCATGCACTGATCACGTGACTGATCATGCACTGATCATGTAGTCATGCACTGATCACGTGGCTGATCATGCACTGATCACGTGGCTATCATGCACTGATCACGTGGCTATCATGCACTGATCACGTGGCTGATCATGCACTGATCACGTCTATATCATGCACTGATCACATGACTGATCATGCACTGATCACGTGGATGATCATACACTGATCATGTGACTGATCATGCACTGATCACGTGGCTGATCATGCACTGATCACGTGACTGATCATGCACTGATCACGTGGCTATCATGCACTGATCACGTGGCTATCATGCACTGATCACGTGGCTGATCATGCACTGATCACGTGTCTGATCATGCACTGATCACGTGGCTGATCATACACTGATCACAACTGATCATGCACTGATCACGTGGCTATCATGCACTGATCACGTGGCTGATCATGCACTGATCACGTGGCTGATCACACACTGATCACGTGACATATCATGCACTGATCACGTGGCACTCATGCACTGATCACGTGGCTGATCATACACTGATCACGTGACTCATGCACACATCACGTGGCTATCATGCACTGATCACGTGGCTGTCATGCAATGATCACGTAGCTACCATATACTGATCACGTGACTGATCATGCACTGATCACGTAAATGATCATGCACTGTTCACGTGACTGATCATGCACTGATCACGTGACTGATCATGCACTGATCACGTGGCTATCATGCACTGCTCACGTGGCTGATCATACACTGATCACGTGGCAACCATGTACTGGTCACGTGACTGATCATGCACTGATCACGTAATTGATCATGCACTGATCACGTGGCTCATCATGCACTGATCACGTGGCTGATCACACATGTATCACGTGACTGATCATGCACTGATCACGTGGCTCTCATGCACTGATCACGTGACTGTCATGCACTGATCACGTGGATATAATGCACTGATCACGTGGCTGATCACACACGTATCACGTGACTGATCATGCACTGATCACGTGGCTATCATGCACTGATCACGTGGCTATCATGCACTGATCACGTGGCTGATCAGGCAATGATCACGTAGCTACCATGTACTGGTCACGTGACTGATCATGCACTGATCACGTGGCTGATCATGCACTGATCACGTGGCTGATCATGCACTGATCACGTGGCTGATCATGCACTGATCACGTAACTGATCATGCACTGATCACGTGACTGATCATGCACTGATCACGTGGCTATCATGCACTGATCACGTGGCTGACATACACTGATCACGTGCTGTCATGCACTGATCACGTGGCTGATCATGCACTGATCACGTGACTGATCATGCACTGATCACGTGTCTGATCATGCACTGATCACGTGGCTATCATGCACTGCTCACGTGGCTGATCATGCCATGATCACGCAGCTACCATGTACTGGTCACATGACTGATCATGCACTGATCACGTGACTGATCATGCAGTGATCACGTGGCTATCATGAACTACTCACGTGGCTGATCATGCAATGATCATGTAGCTACCATGTACAGGTCACGTGAATGATCATACACCCATCAGGTGACTGATCATGCACTGATCACGTGGCTATCATGCACTGATCACGAGACTGATCATGCACTGATCACGTCTATATCATGCACTGATCACATGACTGCCCATGCACTGATCACGTGGATGATCATACACTAATCTTGTGACAGATCATGCACTGATCACGTGGCTGATCATGCACTGATACCGTGACTGAGCATGGACTGATCACATGACTATCATGTAGTGATCACGTGACTTAATGGCGCTGATCATGTGACTGATCATGCGCTGATCATGTTTGCTATCATACACTGATCATGTGCCTCTGGAGGCAATAAACAAAGAGCTGAGTAGGCACGAATCAAACAGTCAGCAGGCAATAATCATGGAACTCAGGTGTGAGGAATCATGCTGCTCAGCTGGCAATAATCAAGCAGCTGAGCAGGCAGGAATTACGCAGCACAGCTGGCAATTGTCAAGCAGATGACAGGCAGGAATCGTGCAGCTCAGCTGGCAATTGTCAAGCAGATGAGCAGACAGTAATCACGCAGCTCAGCAGGCCCAGATCACGTGACTGAGCATGCACTGTTCACGTGGCTGATCATACACTGATCACGTGATGATCATGCACTGATCACTTGGATATCATGCACTGATCACGTGGCTGATCATACACTGTTCACGTGTCTGACCATGCACTGATCACGTGGCTGATCATACACTGCTCACGTAACTGATCATGCACTGATCACGTGGCTATCATGCACTGATCACGTGGCTGAACATGCACTGTTCACGTGGCTGATCACACACCTGTCACGTGACATATCATGCACTGATCACGTGGCACTCATGCACTGATCACGTGGCTGATCATACTCTGCTCACGTAACTCATGCACACATCACGTGGCTATCATGCACTGCTCACGTGGCTCGTCATGGAATGATCACGTAGCAACCATATACTGGTCACGTGACTGATCATGCAAAGATCACGTAAATGATCATGCACTGTTCACGTGACTGATCATGTACTGATCACGTGACTGATCATGCACTGACCACGTGGCTATCATGCTCTGCTCACGTGGCTGATCATGCAACGATCACGTAGCAACCATGTACTGGTCACGTGACTGATCATGCACTGATCACGTAATTGATCCTGCACTGATCACGTGGCTCATCATGCACTGATCACGTGGCTGATCACACATGTATCACGTGACTGATCATGCACTGATCACGTGGCTATCATGCACTGATCACGTGGCTGTCATGCACTGATCACGTGGATATCATGCACTGATCACGTGGCTGATCACACACTGATCACGTAACTGATCATGCACTGATCACGTGGCTGATCATGCACTGATCACGTGGCTGATCATGCACTGATCACGTGACTTATCATGCACTGATCACGTGGCTATCATGCACTGATCACGTGGCTGATCATGCACTGATCACGCTGTCATGCACTGATCACGTGGCTGATCATGCACTGATCACGTGGCTGATCATGCACTGATCACGTGCTGATCATGCACTGATCACGTGACTGATCATGCACTGATCACGTGACTGATCATGCACTGATCACGTGGCTATCATGCACTGATCACGTGGCTGATCATGCACTGATCACGTGCATGATCATGCACTGATCACATGACTGATCATGCACTGATCACGTGACTGATCATGCACTGATCACGTGGCTATCATGCACTGATCACGTGGCTGATCATGCACTGATCATGTACTACCATGTACTGATCACGTGACTGATCATGCACTGATCACGTGACTGATCATGCACTGATCACGTGGCTATCATGCACTGATCACGTGGCTGATCATGCACTGATCACGTGACTGATCATGCACTGATCACGTGAGCTAATCATGAAGTGATCCGTAGCTGTCATGCACTGATCACGTGGCTGATCATGCACTGATCAAGTGGCTGATCATGCACTGATCACGTGGCTATCATGCACTGATCACGTGCTGATCATGCACTGTTCACGTCTATATCATGCACTGATCACGTGACTGCGGCACTGATCACGTGGATGATCATGCACTGATCACGTGACAGATCATGCACTGATCACGTGATCATGCACTGTATCACGTGACTGATCATGCACTGATCACGTGGCTATCATGCACTGATCACGTGGCTATCATGCACTGATCACGTGGCTGATCATACACTGTTCACGTGTCTGACCATGCACTGATCACGTGGCTGATCATGCACTGATCACGTAACTGATCATGCACTGATCACGTGGCTATCATGCACTGATCACGTGGCTGAACATGCACTGTTCACGTGGCTGATCATGTCACGTGACATATCATGCACTGATCACGTGGCACTCATGCACTGATCACGTGGCTGATCATACTCTGCTCACGTAACTCATGCACACATCACGTGGCTATCATGCACTGCTCACGTGGCTCGTCATGCAATGATCACGTAGCTACCATATACTGGTCACGTGACTGATCATGCAAGATCACGTAAATGATCATGCACTGTTCACGTGACTGATCATGCACTGATCACGTGACTGATCATGCACTGATCACGTGGCTATCATGCACTGCTCACGTGGCTGATCATGCACGATCACGTAGCAACCTGCATGTACTGGTCCGTGACTGATCATGCACTGATCGCGTAATTGATCCTGCACTGATCACGTGGCTCATCATGCACTGATCACGTGGCTGATCACACATGTATCACGTGACTGATCATGCACTGATCACGTGGCTCATGCACTGATCACGTGGCTGTCGCCGCTGATCACGTGGATATCATGCACTGATCACGTGGCTGATCACACCACATCACATGACTGATCATGCACTGATCACGTGGCTATCATGCACTGATCACGTGGCTGATCATGCTGATCATCATGGCTATCATGCACTGATCACGTGGCTGATCATCGCTGCTGGTCAGGACTGATCATGCTGATCACGTGTTGATCATGCTGATCACGTGGCTGATCATGCAATGATCACGTGGCTGATCATACACAGTCACATAACTGATCATGCACTGATCACGTGACTGATCATGCACTGATCACGTGGCTATCATGCACTGATCACTTGGCTGGATGCACTGATCACGATGCTGGTCATGCACTGATCACGACGGCTGATCGCCTTGCTGATCACGTGATCATCACACTAATCTGTGACAGATCATGCACTGATCACGTGGCTATCATGCACTGCTCGTGACTGATCATGGACTGATCACATGAGCTATCATGTACTGATCACGTGACTTAATGCACTGATCATGTGACTGATCATGCACTGATCATGTTTGCTATCATACACTGATCATGTGCACTCTGGAGGCAATAAACAAAAGCTGAGTAGGCACGAATCAAACATCAGCAGGCAATCATGGAACTCAGCTGTGAGGAATCATGCTGCTCAGCTGGCAATAATCAAGCAGCTGAGCAGGCAGGAATTCGCAGCACAGCTGCAATTGTCAAGCAGATGACAGGCAGGAATCGTGCAGCTCAGCTGGCATTGTCAAGCAGATGAGCAGACAGTAATCACGCAGCTCAGCAGGCCCAGATCACGTGACTGAGCATGCACTGTTCACGTGGCTGATCATACACTGATCACGTGATGATCATGCACTGATCACGTGGATATCATGCACTGATCACGTGGCTGATCATACACTGTTCACGTGTCTGATCATGCACTGATCACGTGGCTGATCATACACTGCTCACGTAAAGCTGATCAACGCACTGATCCGTGGCTACCATGCACTGAGTCACGTGGCTGATAATGCACTGATCACGTGGCTGATCATGCATGATCACGTGGCGATCATGCGCACTGATCCAGTGAATGATCATGCACCGATCACGTGGCTATCATGCACTGATCACGTGGCTAGTCATGCACTGATCACGCAGCTACCATGTACTGGTCACGTGACTGATCATGCACTGATCACGTAACTGATCATGCACTGATCACGTGACTGATCATGCACTGATCACGTGACTGATCATGCACTGATCACGTGACTATCATGCACTGATCACGTGGCTGGTCATGCACTGATCACGTAGCTACCATGTACTGGTCACGTGACTGATCATGCACTGACTGCGTAATTGATCCTGCACTGATCACGTGGCTCATCATGCACTGATCACGTGGCTGATCATGCACTGTATCACGTGACTGATCATGCACTGATCACGTGGCTATCATGCACTGATCACGTGGCTATCATGCACTGATCACGTGGCTGATCATGCACTGATCACATGACTGATCATGCACTGATCACGTGACTGATCATGCACTGATCACGTGGCTATCATGCACTACTCACGTGGCTGATCATGGAATGATCACGTAGCTACCATGTACTGGTCACGTGACTGATCATGCACTGATCACGTGACTGATCATGCACTGATCACGTGGCTATCATGCACTGTTCACGTGGCTGATCATATACTGATCACCTGCCTGGTCATGCAGATCACGTGACTGATCATGCACTGATCACGTGGCTATCATTCACTGATCACCTGGCTGATCATGCACTGATCACGTGGCTCTCATGCAATGATCACGTGGCTATCATGCACTGATCACGTGGCTGATCATGCACTGATACCGTGACTGAGCATGGACTGATCACATGACTATCATGTAGTGATCACGTGACTTAATGGCGCTGATCATGTGACTGATCATGCGCTGATCATGTTTGCTATCATACACTGATCATGTGCCTCTGGAGGCAATAAACAAAGAGCTGAGTAGGCACGAATCAAACAGTCAGCAGGCAATAATCATGGAACTCAGCTGTGAGGAATCATGCTGCTCAGCTGGCAATAATCAAGCAGCTGAGCAGGCAGGAATTACGCAGCACAGCTGGCAATTGTCAAGCAGATGACAGGCAGGAATCGTGCAGCTCAGCTGGCAATTGTCAAGCAGATGAGCAGACAGTAATCACGCAGCTCAGCAGGCCCAGATCACGTGACTGAGCATGCACTGTTCACGTGGCTGATCATACACTGATCACGTGATGATCATGCACTGATCACTTGGATATCATGCACTGATCACGTGGCTGATCATACACTGTTCACTTGTCTGACCATGCACTGATCACGTGGCTGATCATACACTG